>NW_006408520.1:3702818-3706484 GCF_000296735.1 Chrysochloris asiatica
GTGAGGTTGGCCCAGGATCGGACATTGTTTCGTTCTGCTGTGCATGGGGTCACTATGAGTTGGTTCCAACTCGATGGTACCTGACAACAACAACACCAACAATATCCAATCTGTCAGGCGGGGCTTATGAAATGAAATGCAGATGGGTCTCTTGTGATACAATAGTGAATAATTGTTATCAGGACTGCTTGTGAGGGTTAGAAACGTAAAGGTAGACGTTTTGTAGCAAGGAGGGGAGTGATTAATTTTTCAGTCTAGGAGTGGAGGTTTTTGGGACCATCAAGGGAGAAGAGCAGAGAACGGGACACTACTCAGAGAAGCAGTGATGCCTGAGATGGAGGCAGAGACGATGACGTGGAAAGATGGAGCAGCTGGGGACTTTAGACCCAGAGAGAGAAAGGGGCTGTGTGCTGATGACTGGGGGACAGGCTTGCAAGGTATACCCTTTGGTTGGTTGATAATGCATGGAGAGGATTGTAACCATGGCAATGAAACGATATACAATAGGATGAATGTAAAACTAATGTTCTCCCATGTAAACTATCACATAACTCAAAACAAAACATTAAAAAAAAGAAAGAAAAAAAAAAAAGAGTGTGTAGGGGAAGAAAGAGTCCCCACTGAATAGTTTTCATCTTGTCTAGATGGATCCGGTAAAAAGAGATGGGGATAAGATTCTTATGATCCAATAGTGAGTAATTGTTATCATGACTAATTGCGACTGTCACAATTGTAAAGGTACAAGTTTTGTAACAAAAATGGGGGAGCAGTTAATTTTACAGTCCAGATAAAAAGTACCCTAAGACCATCAAGGGAGAAGAGCACAAGTGGAATGTGGAACCTTACCCAGAGAAGCAGCGACATCAGAGATGGAGGCAGAGATGGGAACATGGAGAGAGGGAGTGGCTGAGGACTCTAGATTCATGGGAAGAGAGGGACTAAGAGATAGTGGCCAGGAGGCAGACTTGCAGAATGTGGCCTTTGGTGGTGTAAATTATCATATACTCTGAGTATTTTTTTAAAAAAATAAAGCTAAAGTGAATAAAGAGTAATATTGTTAACTGATGGTACATGAGGGGATTGTAATCATTGTGATTAAACAAGTTGTATGATTTGTTGAATGTATCTGCTTTGTAAACTTTCACTCAATCCACAATAAAAATCTAAGGAGAAAAAAAAAAAAAAAGAATGAATGAAGGGCACGGGAGAAAAGAACTACTCTTAAGCAAGGAGTCTTAGTGTGGTAGCATTGTCGGATAATGCACTGGACCCCAAGCTCAGTTTGAACTGCAAGTCAGTGATTCAAATTCACCAGCCATTCCTCGGAAACCCTATATACGGTCTCTATGAGTCGGAACTGACTTGACGGCACATAACAACAAAACAACAACACTCTTAAGCATAGAAAGTGGGAGAAAAGAATGAGGCAAATGGAAAGGGAAACCTGAGAATTGAGAACTTACTTAATATTTTTATTTTGGGATTTAATGTAACAGGGGAGATGAAAAATGTGAAAAACAAAGGTACAAGGCATTCTTTGTAAGGGTAAGTGAAACTAACTACCCCAGCTCTCTGGGTTGACATGGTTAGAGAGGTTTTTTCCATATTCCATGCTCTGTGATATTCATATAAGTTCTTTTTTTTTGGGGGGGGGCAGGGGGTGATGTGAGGTGGGAGTAAGGATCTTGTCATGAGATTCAGGTAAAGATTTCAGACCCTGACTCCTTATACTAACAGATAGGGCACAAAAGAATTGTTTTGTTCTCTGTGCAAAGCTAATTGACCTACCCAGGAAACACAACTACAAGATGTTGTTGTTGTTTTGTACCATGGAGTAGGTTCTGACTCATAGTGACCCTGTACAGGGTTTCTGAGGTTTTAAATCTTTAAGGGAGCAGAAAGCCTCATCTTTCTCCCGCAGAACAGCTGGTAGTTTCGAACTGCTGACCATGAGATTAGCAGCCTGATTAGTAACCACTACACAACTTCCGGATAGGCTTCATTAACACCACAGTTTAACCAAATGAGACAAGTCTAGATGGGAAATCTCATGTTGGTAGTGGCATAGATGCAATTTTTATAGTAAAGGTTTCAATAAAGACAGGATATTATTGAAAAGTATTTGCTTATTGTTTTTCAAAATGAAAAAGAGAATAATAAAGAAAGCAAATGAAACAGAGACTGAAATTTTCATTTCATGTCACATCCCAGGAATAAAGACTCTATGAACAAGGTCTCCGCCCATAGTAGGCAGTGAAAGAAGACACTGGGCTACACTCCATCACTACCACCCCTAGCCCCAACATGCTCCATGGCACGGTGGAGAAAGGGATCACTGGGTCAAACCCATTCTAAGAAGCACTTATGGGTGGCGAACAATGTGAGGGGCACTGGCCCAAAAATGGTATGTGATCCCTTACTCACGAATAAAACCCATTTAACATAATGACCTGGTACCAGGAACCCAACAATGTCAATAAGTCAAGAATAGGTTTAATTTTTTTTTTTTAGATAAATTCCAAGGTTTGGAATTATATGAAATTTGACTGAGCATATTTTGTTTTGAAAACTTAGAAAAAAATTTTCTTGAATGCTGATCTTATAAATTTATCTCTTAGAATGTGTTTCAACATCATTCTTGAAATAGATTAGATTGCTGAAGGAAACTTATCACCATCTTTTCAGACAGGTCCCTGTTGTTGAGAAGTGAGTTCTTAGTTGTGTTGTGAAGGCCATCAATTTTTGTTGACTACTTTTATCAATTCTTTGTTTCTGGTTTTCTATATTTTCACTATAATATTACCAAGTATGGATTTTTAAAAAGCCAACATTTTAAAACAAAACAAAACAAAACTTCAATCTTCAATATAGTATGTGTCATCAATGTTACAAATTTCTTAGAAATAATTTCTTAAAACATTGCATTGGTTCTCTCCTCATCTGGAACTTTCTCGTTAGAACTTCTAGTTCTTCTTTATTTTCCAACTTTTTGTCTCTCTGGGTATTATTCTGGTCAATTCTTTTGATGAAGTTTTCAGTCTAACAGGTTTTTTTTCTTTTACTATGTCTCATCTACTGGTAAACTCATGTTGTGTTACTAACTTGGATTATTACATAGCACTGTTACTGTGGGTTTGCCTTACTTCTCTAGAGTCTCACATTCTATATTTTGTCCAGAAAATAAGTCATTATCTAATCTCCCCAATGGTTTTCAGAAGGACTTTTCAAAACCATTGTTTCAGTTATGCCATTGTTCTGATTTATCTAGTCTGCCATCACTAGAAGCTTACACAAAACATTTTATCTTTTTCAAAAATAAGTTCTGTTTCCTTTTTTAATGCTTTCTTTGCAGAAACTTTTCATTGTGAATTGGGTGAAGGTTTACAGGGCAGATCATCAGTTTTATATTCAACAAATCACATACTTTGCTTCATTACAACGATTGCAATCCCTTCCATGTACCATCAGTTAAAAATACTTACCTCAATTTCCTTTAACTCTTGCATTCCTCCCTGTGTCTCCTGTCACATTCATCTTTCCTCTGACAACCAACCTTTTGTTGTGTATCCCCTATATTAACATGTGTCTATCCTCTAGCCTATGAATGAATTTCTCCCCCCACTAGCAATTGTTGTTGTGCACTGTCTAGTTGGTTCTGACTCATAG
>NW_006408520.1:3707669-3716901 GCF_000296735.1 Chrysochloris asiatica
CCATATCGAAGGCTGTGCTCTTTAATCTTCATAAGTAAATGTTTCAAGTCCTCTTCACTTTCAGCGATCAAGGTTGTATCATCTGCATATCTTAGGATTGCTATTAATACTCTAGAAATTAGACTTTTAGTTGCTTGTCAGATGTTAGCCTTTTTCTTTTATCATAAATAATAATGTAGAAGAGGAGTGCTGCTTTTAATGTTACATTTATAAACAAAATGCTATTATTTATGCTTAATACCTTCTTTACACAATCAGTGAATATAAGTCAATATTAATTTTATGGATGAGTTAATAAGGAAATGACAATATAAGTGAACATAATATATTTCTAAGGTAACTAAAAAATAATAATGAACAAATGTTGGTGAAAACATCTGATTGCATTGTCAAGGCTACTAGGAGTTTGTATGGGTAGTTTATGTTTGATGAGTTAGGAAATTAAGTCAATGGAACACAGGTTTTAGATAAATGTTTCTTGAAGGGATATTTTTCTACAGACCATACCAACCAGTACTAAAATATGGGCAGATAAAAAAGAACAATAAAAAATATAGTAAATCTACTTCTGCTTTACCAGTAGAATGCAGAAACAGGACTCACTCTACACTTTACTGGAAGAAAGTTTACATTTTTATTCATAAGCATGAGAGACTCTATTTCAAAGTGTTCTCCAGTCCACTATTTGTTTAACCCTGAGTCTCACAATCACACTTGCAGTTACTAGTAACAAGCTTAGTAATATTGATATTATCACCATATTCTAACTGTCTTCATTCCAAAGTGAAGGTATAGCACTATTACTGGACAAATCATTGCTGGTTTAGGCTCTGAGTATATGAAGACAATTAAGATAAAAGTAAAATTGGAGTGGAATATAAAAATAAAGTGAAAGGTAAGATCACTATACACATATATACAGTGATATTCATCACCCTAGCTAGAAGCAGGTTAAAAATTAAACTCTGATTTTTTTTTTTTTAGCAGATAACAATAAATGAAATAAAATACATTTAATTAGATTACATTCCACCATAAAATCCACCTTCTACTTTAGATTGAATAATCTGAGAAGCTGTATTATATGAAGAGCAGTGTTGCGTTAGAATTGGAGGAAGATTCATTAAAAACTTCTTGCCATATGCAGATGATACAACAATGCTAGCTGAAAGTGAGGAGGGCTTAAATACTTACTGATGAAAATCAAAGATCACTGCCTTCAGTATGGACTACACATCAATGTAAATAAAACAAAAATCCTTACAACATTGTGACAAATGGAGAAAAGACTGAAGTTGTTAAAGACTTCATTTTTCTAGGATCTACAATCAACACTCATGGGAACAGCAGTCAATAAATCAAATGATGTATTACAATAGGCAAATTACTGCACAAGACCTCTTTAGAAATTAGACATTTAGTTGCTTGTCAGATGTTAGCCTTTTTCTTTTATCATAAATAATAATGTAGAAGAGGAGTGCTACTTTTAATGTTACATTTATAAACAAAATGCTATTATTTATGCTTAATACCTTCTTTACACAATCAGTGAATATAAAGAGCAAAGGTGTCAGTTTGTGGAATAAAATTGTGCCTTATCCAAGCTATGAAGTTTTTAATAATCTCATATGCCTGTGGAAGTTGGACAATTAACAAGGAAGACCATAGAAGTATCGAAGCATTTGAGTTATGGTATTAGACAACAATATTGAAAATACCATGGACTGCTAGAAACAGACAAATCTGTATTGGAAGAAACATACCCAGAATTCAATAGAAACAAGGATAGTGAGATTTCATCTCTCATATTTCAGACATATTATCAGGAGGGACAATTCCTGAAGAAGGACATACTTGGTGAAGTAAATGGTGAGTGAAAAAGGGAAAGACACTAACAATGTAGCAGTAACAATTATGTGAATGGTGCAAGACTACGGCACCTAACAACAACTCTAGATTGAAATCTCTCAGAAGATTGCACCATGTAGTCTGGTAAGCACTATTGTGGTTCTCATTTAAATTATCGAATGAGTATTCATTGACTCATATAATTGATCTCTTAAACTGCTTTGAGTAAATATACCAACACATGTCACAAAACTGTTTGTTATAGTTCCTTAGCATAGACTGAAATGATATTGTCATAGGTCTGCAAAATAAATTTAAAAAGAAACAATACATCTAGATTTTAAGTCTCTAGTGATTTTGTCGAGTCCTAGTGCTACACTGTAGTATAAGCACTGAACTAATAACCATAAAATCAGCAGTTCAAACCTACCAGCTGCTCTCAGAAACCTATATAGGGTACCTAAGTCAGAAACAACTTGAAGACACAGCAATAACAACAAAAGTGCTATGACTTAACTGAATGTTACATTATAGATAATCTAGAAGAGAAATTTGCTATATTTCTTTCTGGTTTATATATTATTACTGTGGACTAAGTATTATCAGTAGTCAGGTTACTATCAAATTGCTCTGAGTTCTCTGTGTGTGTTAGAGAAGAATCAGGTTCCATAGAATTTTTGGTGGCTGATGTTTCAGAAGTAGATCACAAACCTTTCTTCCTAGGTACCTCTGGGTGGACTTAAACCTCCAACATTTTGGTTAGCAGCAGAGAGTATTAAACACTTACACCATCCAGGAGCTTGTGGGCTGAGTATATGGTTCCATAATTGCTGACATTTTCCCTAATAAGACAAGCAGTCATTGTGAAAGTAACTGGGCATGGGTAATACATATAGACAAAATGTTGTTGGAAAACAAATTAATAGAGCTGCCTTTGGGAAGGTGGGAGAGAGTAATCTTGTCAATTTAAATTCAGGAATCATTTATTGTGAAAGGCAATGTTTTAGGTGGTGAGGAGAAATGCAAATATGAATTTGCCACATCAGCAGTTCACAAGAAAGTATCATTTTAATATACATGATGAACCATTTGTTCCACGGAATCAAACAGTTTGTTTTAAATCGGGTTGTTCAGAGTCTATGAAATTATTATATGCTCGTTAGCAATGATACTCACTCACTGCTCTCAGTAAGGAGGCTAGGTTCAAAGAGAGAAATTGAGCTCAACCACTGAGAAGAAACCAGTGTCCTAATGATTTCAACGACCTGAAATAATTCACTAAGGAAGTGGTTTATGCAGCAAGCAGTAGGTGGCCAATTGTTCTAAGGAACTGAGTCTGACTACCTGTGGAAAACATGTGAATTCTTACAAATTTCAAAACATTTAGTAAGGGGTTAATCCTTCAATTCATTTTTATTTATTATGTATTGTCATCTGCCAAAATATATGGCTTTAAAATAAATTATGTTTCTATGTTCCATTAGAAAGCTCTGAGTGCCCTTGAGTAACTGTTGAGTGAAAAAAATATTTAAAGGAATATTTTGAAATCATTTTTAAAAAGATATGAACATTATATACTTACAGTTTAAAAAAACACAAACTTTTTAGAATAGTTATAATGCAGGAGGAATATCACAGTGTCTATGGAAATGCTAATTTTTGCTAACAAAGCATTATTAAAACTAGAACCATATTGATGTCATATGGCTTATTTGGGAATTCAAATGTTGAATTGATTTCATAGGCACTTCAAATCCTTAGGGTTATTCTTTTACAGAAAAATACTTACAATAAAATTATATAAAAACAAAACATTGGAAGGTAGTTGGGAACTCTTTTCATAAATATTTGCTTGTGTGGGTTGACACTATCTTTATTTGGATGCTGCACCCACTGTTAAAGTAAATAGAAAGGTAAGTCTCTTCCTAGAAACAAATTATGTAATATTACAGTTGATTATTAGGAGTTCTAGAATTCATTAAAAAATAACAAACATATGGACCACAGTTTTGCATTTTATGATATACTTGTTGCGGTGGAAAAATCAATATTAATAAACTGCTAATTTTTAATTAAAACAACTACCACTTGTCCATCTGTCATATTGTGGTACCTTATGTGTTACTGTGGTTTTGGAAGCTATGCCAATGGTATTTCAGATATAGCCATGTCATCCATTTAAACAGGTTTCCTAGGAGCTTCCACACAAAGACAGACTAGGAAGGACTCGGTGATCCACTTCTGGAAAAACTGATGAGTGAAAATCTTAATAATTACAGCAGAACATTATCTAATATAATTCCAGAAGATGAGTCCCAAAGTTTGGCAGGTACTCCAAATATAAATGGGGAAGAACTTTCTCCTCAAAGTAGAATCAACCTTAATGATAGAGATGTTGTAAAGCTTTCCTGACTTTCATTTGCTGATGGAGCATGACTCAAAATGAGAAGAAGCTGCTGAAAGCATCCATTAAAAATAGGAACATGTAATGTGCAAAGTATGACTCTAGGAAATTGGAAACTTTAAAAAATAAAGCATAAATATCAATTTCCTGTGCATTATGGACTCTTGGTGTAGCCTATAGGATAAGCACTGGAGTTCTAACTACAAGGTCAGGGGTTCAAATCCACCAGCTGCTACTCAGAAACCCTATACTGAGTCACTATAAGTTGGTAAAACTTGTCAGCACTCAACAACAAAATGCATTAATGAACTGAAATGGACTGGCCGTTTTTAATTTGACAAATGTATTGTCTAATATGCCAGGAATGACAAATTGAAGAGGAATGGCATAACTTTTATTGTCACAAAGATCTATTCTGATATATAACACTGTCAATGATAGGGTAATATCCATTCACCTAAAAGGATCCAAATTTGCACACCAACCGCTAATGCCAAAGATGAAGAAATTGAAGATTTTTACCTACTTCTGCTGTCTGAAACTGATCAAATATGCACATTTAAAGATGCACAACTAAAAATTACTGGCAATTAGAGTAAGAAAGCATGTACCAAGAAGAAGGATCAGAATCAGTATTTGGAAAATATGGTCTTAGGGTAGAAACGATGACAGAAATGGCATGCTAGAATTTTACAAGGACAACAATTTACTTATGACAAATACATGTTGTTATTGTTAAGCATTGTTGCATCGGTGTCAACTCATAAAAACTCTGTATAGGGTTTCTAAGGAATGGCAGATGTGTTTGAGCCACCAATATGGTGGTTATCATACACATGGACTTCACTAGGTAGAATACATAAATATAACTGACTACAGTTGTGGAAAGAGACAATGGAGAAATGCAATATCATCAGTCAGGAAAAGTCCAGAGACTGATTGAGGAACAGACCATCAATTGTCCATACTCAAGTTCAAGTTGACACTAAAGAAAAGTAAAACCAGCCTATAAGAGGCAAAGAACAGCCCTAAACATATCCCACCTGCATTTAAAGATGATCTTAAGAACAGCTAGGATAGTATAGTGGTTACAAGTCGGGCTGTCAACCTCAAGGTTAGCAGTTCAAAACTATACCAGCGGTTCCATGGGAAAAAGATGAGGCTTTCTGCTCCCATAAAGATTTACAGCCTTGGAAACCCTGTACAGGGTCGCTATGAGTTGAAACCAACTCCATGGTATTTACCAACAACAACAACATACTAATGATAGAAAATCAAGATGAGTTGTGGGATGACGTGAAGGACATCATACAAGAAGAATTAAAAAGGCCATTAGAAAAGCAGGAATGGAAGAAGAGACTAAAATGGATGTCTGAAGAGACTCTCAATCTTGCACTTAATTGTGGAGTAGATAAAGCAAATGGAAGAAATAATGCTATAAATGAATGAGCTGAGCAAATATTTCACAGACAAGCTAAAAAAGACAAAGTAAAATATTTTAATTAACTGTGCAAAGACCTGGAGATAAAAATCCAAGAGGGAAAACATATCTGGCATTTTCCAAAAAGAAAGAAAATAAGAAAATTGTAGTTTCAAGTTCCGGTATGGAAGGATTCTATAGGAAAAATTGAATGTTGGAAATAACATCAAAAGAACATGGAAAGAATACATAGAGTCACTGTGCCAAAAAAATTGGTCAATATTTAGTTATTGCAAGAACCATGGTGTTAAAGAACAAAATCTAAGCTGCACTCACATCATTAGTAGAAAGGAAGGCATTAGGAATGGATGAAACACCAATTGAGATGCTTCAACCAATAGAGGTAACACTGAAAATACTTGACTATGCCAAGAAATTTGGACTACAGCTACCTGATAAATCAACTGTAAGAGATTCATATTCATGATCATTTCAAAGAAAAGTTATCTAACAGAATGCCAATTTAAAAAATATCATTAATACTAAATACAAGTAAAATTGTATTGAAGACAAAATTTAGTTACAGCATTACATCAACAGGGTACTGACAGAAATTCAAGCCAGATTCAGAAAGGGACATGGAATGAGAGCTATCACTGTTGATGCCAGAAGAATCTTGGGTGAAAGCAGAGTGTATTAGAAGGATATTTAACTTGTGCTTAAGGACTAGGCAGTCTTTTGACTTTGACTAGTCATTAAGCACAGGTTAAAAATCCTAACAAATTATATGTAATATTGCAAAGAGTTGGAATTCCTGTACACTTAATTGTGCTCATGTGGAACTTGTACATAGACTGAAAGGTATATGTTAGAAAAACCAAAGGATACCAGGAGATTTAATAGAAAAGGTGTGCATTAGGGTTTTATTCTTTCAACATATATATATTCAATTTGTATGCTTAGCAAATAATCCAAGAGGCTGAACTTTGTGAAAAAGAACATGGCATAGAAATTGGAAGGAGACTCATTAACAAGCAGCGATGTGTAGATGACACAATATTGCTTGCTAAAAGCTAATAGAATTTAGTCCTAACTGGTGAAGATCAAAGACTCAAGCCTTCAGTATGGATTACACCTCAACATAAAGAAAACAATAATCCTCCCAATTTAACCAATTAAAAATACCATGATAAATGGAGAAAAGATTGAAGGATTATATTTTACTTGGATCTATAATCAAAACCCATGAAAAAAGTAGTCAGAAAATCACAAAATGTAGTGTATGAGCCAAATATGTTGCAAAAGTACTCCTGAAAATGTTAAAAAGCAAAAAAGTTAATTGGAGAACTAAGATGTCTTTCTTAGCTATTTAATTCTTCTGCATACTAAAAGTGCTGGATGGTAAACCATAAGATTGGATGTTAAGGTCCACCAGCAGCTCCATGGCAGAAATGTGAGACTTTCTGCTCCTGCAGAGATTTAATGCCTCAGAAACCCTACACAAGATTGTTGTGAATCAGAACTGACTCGACAGCACTTAACAACAATAGCAACAATAACAGAAATACCTCAAGTGAATGGTTTTAACAAACAGGAATGTATTCTTCCACAGTTTACGAGGCTAGAAGTTTGAATTAAGAGCACTGGCTCTGGAGAAAGGTCCTTGTTCCATTTCAACATCTGTAGGTCCAGCATTCCATGGAGTTCTCTATGTGTCTTGGCACCAATCTTATTATGGATCAATAAGTTTTACAGTACAGGCACCCCAGGTCCAAAGGACAAACTACTCCCAGATCTTCTTTGTTGGTGACAGTGGGTCCCTCTAACCTTGCTTATTTCTCATTTTAAATCTCAAAAGAGACTGATATAAGATATAAACTAATCCTGTAGATTACAACTGGCCCCATTAACATCATAGAAATAAGAAGTCACAACACATCAGTGAATTACATGCACTCAAAGCTGACCACATAAGATAACATCATGGGGGTGATTGCATCGTATTATATCTCATCATGGAGGTGATAACAACAGTTTAACTGCTAACCCACTGAGAATCCTGACCCAGCCAAGTTGACACAAAACCTTAGCTATTACAGTGCATCTGACACAAACCATGGTATTTTTAGTCACCTCACATAGAAGCAAAATCTGGACAATGAATAAGGAAGGCCAAAGAAGAATTGATGTCTTTGACTTACTATTATGAAGCAGAAAATATACCATTCACTGTCAGAAGAACAAACAAATCTGTCTTAGGAGTTGTACAGCCAGAATGTTCCTTAGAAATGAGGATGGCATGACTTCCTCTCATGCACTTTGTACATGTTATCAGGAGGGATCAGAAGTTCAGCAAAAAAAAAAAAAAAAAGGCTGCCCCTCATTGAGATAGATTGACATACAGATTTTAATAATGGACTCAGGCTTAGAAAACACTGTGAGACAGGCACAAGACCAGGCAGTGCTTAATTGTGTTCTACCTAGGGTTGCCATGAGTTGGATTTGGTTCAAGGGTACCTAATAAATACACAATCACTACTAACTAAAACCAATATTTTACATGAGGGTCATTCTTTGTAGTGCACAGTGATGAGTTTAGTTTTACTTTGTTTTTAATCAGGAACTGATATTGGATTTTGCCAAATGCTTTCTTCTGCATCTACTGATATGATCATATTTTCACTTTTGTATTTAGTCTGATAGCATGGTAAAAGAGATTGATTGCTTCTTTTCTGTTAAACTATGCTTACATGCATAAGATGAACCCGAACTGTTTGTGATATAGTGTTTTTTCTTTCTTTTTTAGAAGTGGGTTTGTTCATATTTCTGGAGAATTTTTGTGTCTTTATTCATGAGGGACATGAGTTATAGTTTTCAATTCTTGAAATGCATTTTTCTTGTTCTGGCATTAATATAACATTGACTTCATACTGTGAGTTAGGAAGTGTTTACTACTTTTTCATTTTCAAGAAGAGACTGTAGATTTTATATTTTTGTTCTTTAACTGTTTATCTGTCTTAGCATTGTTTCTCAAACTTTAAAATGCTAGTGTATCTTGTTAAAATCTTGGTAAATTGCATTATCTTTCAGTAGGAGAAGATGGGACTGATAGTAGATAATAAGGTGGTTTTCTTGTTGTTGTTTTTTAATATGCACAGAGATGAGCAATTTTTTTTTTTCTGTACTATTTGACACTAGACTGGGAGTTTGTGTTAATTCAGCCAGTAATAGGGCTGAATTTGCACTTTGTTTTGTTCTGTGGTTTACCACAGAGCAGCAGAGTCTTCAACTTACTTCAATAATATCTTTTGTTTGTCTTTCTTTAGCTTTGGGCTCTCACTTTGCACTTCTCAGAAAAAAGCCTTGCTCTTTCAGTTCTTCCACCACCGTTATTTTATGAAATGCCTACAAGGGTGTTAGAAGGGACTGGAGTAGTGGTAAGCTCTGAAACTGACTTGCCCCATTCAGTAAGATATGTAAGCAGCACTGAAGTACTTGAATAAAGATTGGCAAATGTCAAATTGCAGCGGCTATATAAGATATAAAGGAGCTCTGGTAGC
>NW_006408520.1:3718171-3719690 GCF_000296735.1 Chrysochloris asiatica
AACCCATAGCGACCCTGTATAGGGTTTCCAAGGAGCGGCTGGTGAGCTTGAACTGTCAGCCTTGCAGCTCAAGCCGACTTCACAGTCCAGTGCATTAATCCACAGTGCCACATCATGCCTTTATAGACCCCCCACCATTTTAGGTAGCCAATGCCTAAGTTGCCCATTCCTATCAACACTGTGTACAGAAGGGATAGGAATGATCCTTGCTGTATAGATTCCTTCTCTCTTGGTTGATATTTTAAGCCACTACATCCATAAGTCTAAGTCAAGTTCATCAAATTGTAGCAAATTACACTTGTTTCCTTCATAAAAAAAAAAAATAATATTTTTTTCTTTTTTCCTTCCTTTAGTCAGGTTCTGATCATCCAGCCATTGAAGCTAGGTCAAATAGATACTATCTGCAAGTGAGGGTGTTCTTGTACATCTCCCCTCACTTCATACCAACTGGATGCTTCACTCTCACTCCAGTCCTCTGTGGCTATGTCCTTGTCCATGGGCTCAAGAGTCCCAGGTTTTGTCATACTGCTGGCCAACCAGGTCTCACTATACTCCAGGTTGACGGGAATGTATGTAACATGGTTGGACTTAGCCCACATCTTCGTTGCTGCTTTTCCCCCACTTCCACTCATCAGTAGACCAATTTGGTCTCCAGCAAGATTACATGACTCCTTGTGTATTCCCTTTGAGTTTCAGTGTTGGAAGAGGGTTTGCCTTGAAGTGATTTGATTGCTGGCTTAAATGGCTCCCCGGTAGATAACTTGCTTCTTCTTGTGGTAGCCAATCAGACTGCTGTTTTTGTTTTTTTAATTTTTTCTGCTGGTCTTTCTTTCAAAAAGTATCTTCTGTTCCTCTAGCTGCTACAGGCAGGTCTGCTTGTCTTTTCAAGAGGCAATTTCCCACCTCAGGAGATTCTGGATGGGGATCAGGATTCCACCTAAGGTCTTATATACTGCAAAGACTCCTCAAGAAGCCTCTTTTACTGGGCAAGGTCTAGACCCATTTTAGGTATTCCAATCAGTTATAGGCTGAAGATGGACTTGCAAGTTTTTTTATAATCATGTTTCTGGCTATTCCTTTCTCTTCCATTCAAGTGTCTATTTTACAATAGTAGGCAAGGGAAACCAAGATTTATAAGACAGTCAAGCTTCTTAATATTATTTCCCCTCTTTTACCCATTTAAACCATGCTTCAATCCCTGTATCACAGGGATCTGTTGTTCCAAGGTTGAGTCTATAACACTATTAACCTCTGTCCTATTTAGCCCACACAAATATGCCTAAATATTCTCCTATTTACCTTGTTCTTCCATTCCCCTCCCTATTCTTATGTATTGCTGGCCCCCAATTACCTGAACTATCATATGTCTATCCCCTACCCTGTGATCTACTGTCCCCTCCATCCCCTCATCCCCCCCACCCACCTGCTTAACCAACAAAGAATCCCTCCCCCTTTTGGTGTGCATTTTTTTCTTAAGCTTTTACAACAATGGTCTTATGCAGTATTACTCCTTTTGTGA
>NW_006408520.1:3721183-3721960 GCF_000296735.1 Chrysochloris asiatica
CAACTTTTCTAAGTATCTTTTGGTTTCTTGTAGTAGTGTTTTATAGTTTTCTTTTTATAGGCCCTTTGTTTCTCTGGTTACATTTATGCCTAAATATTTCATCCTTTGGGTGGCTATTGTAGATGGTATTGCTTTCCTAATTTCCTTTTCAGTGCTGTCATTATTAATATAGAGGAATCTAACTGATTTTTGTATGTTGATCTTGTATCTGCCACTTTGCTGAATCTTCCAATTGGGTCTAGTAACTCTTTTGCTGAGTCTGGGGTTTTCTATGTATAGAATCATAGTGTCTGCAAATAGAGTTGTACTTCCTCTTTGCCAGTTTGTTGTTGTTGTTAAGTACCATGGAGTCAGTTCCGACTCATAGTGACCCTGTACAGGATTTCCGAGGCTGTAAATCTTTACAGGAGCAGAACGCCTCATCTTTCTCCCGCCGAACCGCTGGTAGTTTTGAACTGCTGACCTTGCGGTTGGCAGCCCGATTCAAAATCACTACGCTAACAGAGCTCCTTTAGCGTAGTGGTTATGAATTGGGCTGTGAATCGCAAGGTCAGCAGTTCGAAACTACCAGCTGCTCTGTGGGAGAAAGAGGAGGCGTTCTGCTCCTGTAAAGATTTACAGCCTCGGAAACCCTGTTCAGGGTCTCTATGGGTTGGAACTGACTCAATAGCACTTAACAACGACATTTGCTAGTTTGGATGCCTTTAATTCCCCTAACTTGCCTTATAGCTCTGGCTAATGCTTCCAACACAATATTGAATAGGAGTGGTGACAAAG
>NW_006408520.1:3723919-3725342 GCF_000296735.1 Chrysochloris asiatica
TCACTGCATCTCTGGGTAGGGTCCCACACTCTGCTCCTCTCAACTGATGGTCCCAGGGACCTCTGCTCCTGAACTGCAAAATCAGTTACTTCCCTTCTTTTGTTACAAAACATTTACGTTTACATTTCCGACCCTCACAGTCAGTCCTGATAGCAATTATTCACTATTGTACCACAGGAGTCATATCCCCATCTCCTTTCATTAGCCCCTTCCCAACAGGTTGAAATCATTCAGTGGAGATTCTACCTTCCCCCACCCAGTCTGAAACTAGGATGCCACTAGAAAGCTTGTAAGCCAGTCACTTCTTGCCTTTTTAGATCTCTCCTGCCCCCATTTTGGGTAGCCAATGTTTAAGTTGTGCATCCCTGTCAATCCTGTGCACTGATGGGTGGGAGTGTTCCTAGCTGTAAAGATTTGTTCCCTTTTTTGAGCTACTACATCCATAGGTATAGGTCAAGTACATCAAATAGTATCAGATTACACTTTTTTTCCTCTTCTTTATTCTTCTAGTCGAGTTCTGATCATCCAGCCATTGAAGCCCAGTCAAGTGGGTACTATCTGCAAGTATGGGTGTTTTGGTACATCTCCCCTCACTTCATATCAGCTGAATGCTTTGCTCTCCACTCGAATCTTCTGTGGCCATGTCACTGCCTCTGGGCCCAGGAGTCCCTGGGTCTTGCCATACTGCTGGCCAACCAGGTCTCCATCTGGATTCACAGGTGTCTAATAAATGTGGTTGGACTTAGCTCCCAACTTCACTGCTATTTTTCCCCATCTTCCCCTTACTGGTGACCACCATGGTCATCAGCCAGACCACATGCCTGCTAATGTATTCCCATTGAGTCTTAGTCTTGGAAGCGGATTTGTCCTGAGGGGACCTTACCACTTGCCTTGATGGCTCCCAGGCGAGCAGCTTGCTTGTTCTTATAGTAGTCAATTAGAGTGCCATTATTGTTTTTTATTTTTTCCTGCCGGTCTTTCTTCCACGAAGTATCTTCTGTTCTTCTAGTCACTCCAGGCTGGTCTACTTGTCCTTTCAAGTGAAAATTTTCCACCTCAGATGATTCTGGATGAGGTTCAGGATTCTACCTATGGTCTTGTGCAATGCAAAGGCTCCACAGGAAGCCTCTTTCACTGAGCAGTTTCTAGCCCCCTTTAAGGTATTTCAATCAGTTATAGGCTGAAAGATGGACTTACAAGCTTTCTATTGTGATGTTTCTGGCTATTCCTTTCTCTCCCCTTCAAGGTTCTATTTATAATGGTAGGCAAGGGAAAACAAAAGATAGCCAAGCTTCTTAACATTATTCCCCTCTTTTACCCCTACAAATCATGCCTCAATCCCTGTATCACAGAGCCCTGTTGTTCCAAGGTTGTGCATATATCATTATTTAAGTCTATCCCACTTAGCACATGCAAACCTGCC
>NW_006408520.1:3726257-3729408 GCF_000296735.1 Chrysochloris asiatica
GAGTCAGTTCCACCTCATAACAACTCTGTATAGGATTTCTGAGTCTGTAAATCTTTATGGGAGCAGAAAACTTTCCCTTTCTCTGAGAGGCTGGTGCATTCAAAATGCCCACCTTTTTATTTAGCAGCCCAGCTCATAATCCACTATGCTACAAGAGCTTCTTTTACATGATTTAGGTTATGTTAAATACTAGCTTAAAAACCAAGTTAATTAGTTAGAAAGGTGGTGATATGTATTAAATCATTTTTAACCATTAGCTTTTTATTATAAATTGAGTGATGTAATTAGCAGGCCAGTTACCTAATGAGGCTTTGAAAATATAGTACAAATTAGAAGTGGCATTTAACAATGGGAAATCATCAGGGCAAGTTGTAAAGTATGAAGATCATTCCTAGTGGAGCGAATTGAACTTCAGTAATAGAATGAGAAAAAATTGACCCTCTGGTACTTTTGATACAGGACCTTTTAACCACAGTTGAATGACTTGAGGAACTTTTAAACAATACTCTACAGAGGATGGTCCTCTATCAAACACATGCTGATTTACCAGATCAGAAGTGGAGCCAAAGAGCCTTATTGTGTGCTAAAAGTTTTCCCTTTAAGTTGCAGTGTCTGGCTAAGACTGGGAATTCCTTTGTTAGCTAGAGAGTTACTGAGAAGTGTTCAAAGAAGTTTAAACAGAACACCTTTGCTTACTTTGCAATTTTCATCCAGGATCTACTGTAAATAAGGAAGAAAGCTATAATTTATTTCTTTCAAAACACCTTGTGAAATGCATTTTTCACCTATTTAGCTAAGATAAAATCATAATTATATGATATATGATTGGCATATGACATGCTCTAGTAGCTAAAATTAATCATTCTGAAGAATTCTATATATGCCAAACAATTGCTTTTTCATACATAACCTGTTTGTAATCAATCATGACTAATATCAACAATAATCTTAAAGCTGAATAATAATGAGTATTTACAATGTTTATGATATAATCATCCAACAATCATATTCTTAATAATAAATATTTACAAGTTTAAAAATTTTAGTGGCATTTATAGACATTATGTTAGGTTGCCTATGCCTGTCCCATTCAATCAGATAAAATATAATAATTTTAATAGAGGATCACTGAAGTTCTGAATCATACAGAATTTTATTTTTTATTATTATCATTATTTTGTGTTTAAGTTGAAACTCAAAGTACACCAAACAGAACCTATCCAAAACTACAATCTATTGTTATCAGTCAGTGACTTTGACTGATTTCATTAAGCCACAACTAACAAAGAGTGCAGTATGCAATATAAGTCTTGTATCTGGATATGAAAATTTATCACATGACTTGATCATTAGAAACAGAAAAACATAGTATGTCATAAATTCTCATTTCAACTGTGTATATAAACAAATATAAGAAAATAAACTGGAAATAAGGAATGTGTGAAAAGTAAAGATAAAAGACTTTATTATTCATCTGATCTTTGTTTGTATCTCATTTCCTTGCACTTTGTACACGTAGAATATTAATGAAAGCTAGACTCCATTTACCAATATAATTTGGCCATAAAGAGTGCTTATTTAGTTTAGAAGCTCTGTTTCCATGTAAGTTTTGCACTCATATAAATGTTTGCAATATGTCAGCATATACACACGCACACACACATAACAATCTGAGTATGAGACTTCATTTGAAAGAGATTACCATGTAAAAAATGCCTGTTATTTTTATTTTATCACAAATAACAGTATCCAAACTGTTCCCTTAAACTTTATCTTAAGGCTATTTTCACATTGTTGATGTCATTAAGAAGATACTGAGTTAATTAATTATATCCACTACTAAGCCCCCTTCATTTTCTTTGAAACTTACCTGACCCTGTTGTTGTTGTTAAGTGTAGTTGAGTTAGTTCTGACTCATAGTGATCCTGTATAAGGTTTCCAAAGAGTAGCTGATGGGTTTAAACTGCGGATCTTGTGGTTTGACGTTCAGTGTTGACATTATAGCACCACACCAGGAAACTTACCTGACACTAAATGCATGAATTTCAAACATTCTAACACAGTGTTGTCCAATATAAATGTAACACAAGCCACATCTACACTTTTACTTATTAAAACAGTTAACAATAAAGATGAAAATTATTTTTTATAATATATTTATTTTAAATACATAGCTTTGTATTTGACCCTTTCCACATTATAATACATATGTTGTTGTTAAGTGCCGTCAAGTTGGATCCCACCCATAGCTACCCTGTACAGGGTTTTCGAGGCTGTGAATCTTTACGGGAGCAGAAAGCCTCATCTTTCTCCTGTGGAGAAGCTGGTAGTTTTGAACTGCTGACGTTAAGGTTTGCAGTCCAATTCGTAACCACTACACTATCAGAGCTTCTTTATAATAAATATAATTAGTATAAAATATTAATGAAATATTTTAACTTCTACTTTTCATTTCTGGCCTACAAATCCGATGTGCATTGCATATTTACAGCACATCATAAGTTAGATTTATCCATTTCAAGTACAGTCATACCTCGATGATACTGAAGGTTTGTTTCCAAAACATTTTAATAAAGCAAATATTGCAAGGAAGTGAGTCACACTTTTTTTTGTTAATTTCCAAGGGCACATAAGCATTATGTTTACTGTATATTGTAGTATATTCATTGTTGAGAAGCATTATGTAAAAATTTGAAATATTTTGAAAATTATCAGTATTTGACATCGAGGCACAAAGTTAATATATGCTGTTGGGAAAATGGTGCCAATAGATTTGCTCAAAACAGGGTTGACACAAGCCTTCAATTTGTAGAAATTTCAATATTTGTGAGGCACAATAAAGTGAAGCACAATGAGGCACATGATACTATTGTCTTCCATATTGTTCCATACCACTGTAATCTAATCAGAAGTTCATAATACAAACCAGACATTGGATATCATAAAAATAAATTTCAATAAGATTTACACTTGACTACTTACCAAGATTTACACTTGACTACCTACCATTTTCATAATTTAAAAAGGAATTTACTAAAATGTCAAGAAAACAAAATCTTCACCACTGGACCAATTAACAACATTCTTATCAATGGAGAAAAGATTAAAGTTGTCAAGGACTTCATTCTTCTTGGATCAACTATCAACACTC
>NW_006408520.1:3729968-3731881 GCF_000296735.1 Chrysochloris asiatica
GTTCTGACTCGATGGCACCTGACAACAAAAACAACAACTTACCAAATGTAAATCTGATTGAAATTTATTTTTATGATATTCAATGTCTAATTTACATTATGTACATTTATACTTGGCTACTTACCAAATGGAGTCCTGGTGTGGTGTCGAATAAAGCATTGGATCACCAGATCAATTTAAATTGAGAGGTCAGAGGTTCAAACCCACCAACCATTCCTTGGAAACCCTATACAGGGCTTCTATGAGTCAGAACTGACTTGACAGCACTTAACAATGACAACACTTACCAAGTGGCAACTTACCAAATGGTCTACTTCTGTAAGATTATAGCTATTGAAAACCCTATGCAGTGCAGTTCTCCTTTCACACAAAAGGATTACCGTGATTGCGAATCAACTTAAAGGCAACAGTTTTTCCCTGCATAATAATTCTATTTTCTTCAGAGTATTTGATTATGCTTAAGGAGCTCTGGTAGCGTAATGGTTATGGATCGGGCTGTTCATCAAACAGTCAGCAGTTTGAAACTACCAGATGTTCCACCAGAGGAAGATGAGGTTTTCTGCTCCCGTAAAGATTTACAGCCTTGGAAACCCTGTACAGGGTCACTATGAGTCAGAACCAACTCCACGGCACATAACAGCAACAACATTTTATTTTATGCCCCATTTAGCTAGAGAAGCCTGTTGCTCTAATCAAATATGTAAGCACAGAAGGCTTAATAAAAAATTAAAATATAGAAAGATGGATGGATATATAGATAGCTGTAGATACCTACCAATCAATAAATTTCCTAGAACACAAATGTGCATAAAACTGATAAATTAACTTTTAACTTAATAAATACAGTGTCCAAAACAGGAACACAATAACATGGACTATAGCTAGCTTCTCTAATGATGTTGATAATGATGATGATGATGTTTTATCATGACAAGGCTTATAATTTTATAAACAAAGAACTAATGTGTCCTCTAGGAAAAGTATGGCATTCTCATAGAATTTAGAGAACACATCCTAATAATTTCCCCCCCACATCTAATGATAGGTAAGTATCTCATGGTTATTAAGATACATTGCAGAGTAGATAAACTAGAAATTATGGAAGTAAAATGAATCCCAGAAGCCATTACATTACAGTGTGATTCTCCATATTTTCATTGTAAGTAGTTCTGTCCAATATATTTCACCACTGGGTCAAATACAACTGCATAATGTTACCATTTCAAAGTCTAATTGTTGTTCTTTGTGTGTGTGCTATCCAGTCAATTTATACTCATAACAACCCTATTGGATACATTATAACTTCTCCATATGGTTTTCTGGGCTGGAAAATTAGTAATATTATAACTATGAACAGATCTCATTTTTATCTACATTTTCTCAACAAAGGAATTTACTAAAATGATAGTGCAGTTGAATTACTTGATATGACTCTTCTAATGATACTCTGTAATTCCCACTAGTTAACTGGATGGAACCATGCAAAAAATAGGGCTATCAGACATGGAAAAAAAAACAAACAAACAGTGTTATCATTATGCTAGGCACAAAATAAGTCATCTCAAATGCAGGTACAGAAATCATACAACTAACAGGAAAGGAGAAACAGGAGAACAGTGCATACTTTGGCTCTTGAGACCTCTGTGCTGAATCTATTTGATCCAGCTATTGTCATTCTTGTTAGGTGCCACTGAGTCAGTACCGACCCATTGCGACCTATGCACAGCAGAATGAAACACTGGCCAATCCTGGGCCAACGTCACTACTGTTGCCACACTTGAGTCCATCGATGCTGCCCCTTGGCCAAACCATCTCATTGGAGGTCTTCCTCTTTTTCTCTGACCCTCCACCTTACCAAACATAATATCCTTCTCCAGCGACTGGTCCCTCCTGACAATATGTCCGAAGTATGA
>NW_006408520.1:3732501-3735343 GCF_000296735.1 Chrysochloris asiatica
GATGATTTGCTCAGCATACAGGTTGAATAAGTATGCTGAAAGTATACAACCTTGTCGCACAACTTTTTAAATTTTAAACCATTCAGTATTCCCATGTTCTGTTCAAACAATTGCATTCCAATCACCAGTAATTATCAATACATCTTGATTGCATGTTTAATCTATTGCAGATTGAAGAATTTGGTATAATTATTCTATTTCATCCTCACTGGCTTTAGTGGTTGGTGTGTAAATTTTAATTTGATCCATTAGACAGAGAATAAGTGGCTGAGAAGTGCCAGAAAAACGGCAGCAGTAAACCAGCAGGAACAAGAGCACAAGACTGAGCAAATGGATGCATGGAGCAAGTCAGATGAGTGTCTTCAGGCAGAATGCTCACTTGTGAAGTAGTGTGACTTCAGACATTTAATTGCAGAAGTAAACTTGCTGAACCAAGGAGTTTGAACTAAAAGCCTTAGCTCTCAGGCTTATGAAAAAGTGTCATGCCCTTTGGGCATATATCAGCAGTGCTAAAGAACTTTGCAATTCTTTCCAAGGATATGTCAAGGGGGGTGTTGGCTGTGACATATAGGACCATAGAGAGGTATGCCAGCAGGATGGCTAAGAAGAGCTTCTCCTGACTATTTAGAACTGTGTCCTGAGCACATTTGATCCTTAACTGCAACCCTTCTGAGGAGGTTAGATTCTACCACACTGTCATTTTTATGCAAAATTATAGGATTGGGATGATATCTTTCTTTCACTGTGCTTTACCTGTAGGAAACATTTTTTTTTTTTTCAGTTTTCATAACCTGACAGTCATTTCCATATTATCCATAGTTATTATTTTATTTAATCACAGATTTAAACCTAGATTTGTGTACTCTAACATCAAAGTTTTGTAGCTGCACTACAATTTTTCCTTAGGATGTTCAAGTATATCACAAACTTTCTCCTTAAATTGTATGAAGACAAAATGGTGAGAGCCTCTCACAGGAAAACAAAATGATTTACACTTCATCTACCTGGGAAAAAGATGTAACCCAAAGCAATGCTCACCACTCATCAGTCAGTTTGTCATACCACAGTTTGTCATACCACAGTGGTGGCTTGCATTTGCTGTAATGCTTGAGGATATGCCACTGGCATTATAAATACCAGTAGGGTTCACCTGTGGTGAACAGGTTTTAGCTGAACTTGCAGATTAAGACAGACTCCGAAGAAGGAGAGACAGACTAATTCTGAATGTTTAGTCACTTATGAATAGCAGTGGAACACTGTCAGCACCAGAATATTGAATATTGAAGTATGCAGAATATTGTCAGGTACAGTGTGAGGATACGAGTCCTTTAGGTTAGGGGGCACTCTTAATGCAACTGAGAAAGCCCAGCCTCCTCATAGTAGAGTTGACCGTGATGATGTGAATGGAATAAAGCTTTCAAGACCTTCATTTGTTGATGGAGCACAACTCAAAATGAGAAAAAGCTATAAGCATCCTTTAATAGTTGGAACATAGAATGAGTAAAGTATAAATTTAGAAAAAATTGGAAGTGGTCAAAAATGAATTGGAGCACATAAAGATCCATATCATAGGCATCAGAAAGTTGAAATGAACTGATATTGGTCATTTTGAATTTGACAGTTGTATGGTTTGCTATCCCTGAAATTACAAATTGTAGTGGAATGGTGTCATATTCATCATCAAACAGAACATTTAAAGATTTCCTATCTTGAAGTAAAATGCTATCTGTGATAGGATTATATCCATACAAGGAAGACCAGTTAATACCACTATTATTCAAATTTATCCATTAAAGTCAGTGTTGATGAAATTGAAGAATTCTACCAACTTCTTCTAAGAAACCCTATACAGGGTTGCTATGTGTCAGTACTGACTTGACAGCACTTAACAACAACAACAAACCAACTTCTACAGTTTTGAATTGTTCAAACATGCAATGAAGATGTATTGATAATTACTAGTGATTGGAATGCAAAGGTTGGACACAAAGAGGAAGGGTCAGTAGTTGGAAAATATGGCCTTGTGTAGAAACACTGATGGATATCAAATGATAGAATTGTTCAAAACTGAAGATTCCCTAATTGCAAATACCTTTTCAAACAAAATAAAAGATGACTACACACTTGGTCCTCACCATATAGCATGAGGCTGTCATTTGATCAGAACAAGCGGCACTGAATGGTCTAAAACCAGATAAAGTATGCACCAGGGTTCTTCTACGGTCTTCACTAATCACTGTTTAATTTAAACATGCATATGAGATTATTGAAAATGCCATTGCTTGCATCAAGCACACCATTAGTCCTCAAACCGACATCTTTGTTCTTGAACACTTTAAGAGGTCTTCTACGGTAGATTTGCCTAATGCCATACATCCTTTGATTTCTTGACTGCTGCTTCCAGGAGTGTTGATGGTTTATTCAGGAAAAATGAAATCTTTGACAACTTCAATTTTTTCTCCATTTATATGGATGTTGTTTATTGGTCCAGTAGTGAAGATTTTTGTTTTCTTTACATTGATCATGGAAAGCCATGATCTTTGACCTTCATCAGTGCACATTTTAAGTCATCATTGCTTTCAACAAGCAAGGCTGTATCATCTACATATCACAGGTTGTTAATGAGTCTTCCTTCAATCCTGATGCCACATTTTTCTTCATATAATTTAGTTTCTCAGATTATGTGTTCAGACTACAGATTGAAGAAATATGATGAAAGAATACAATTCTGGCGATCACCTCCCCTAGTTTTAAATCATCTGGTATTCCCTTGTTCTGTTTGAACAACTTCCTCTTGGTCTATGTACAGGTTCCTCATGAACACAATTAAGTGTTCTGGAAT
>NW_006408520.1:3735983-3746798 GCF_000296735.1 Chrysochloris asiatica
ACAGATGAGGCTTTCTGCTCCCGTAAAAATTTACGGTCTCAGAAACCCTATACACGGCCGCTATGAGTCTGAACCGACTTCACAGTACATAACAACAGCAATGCTGAAGGGTAAGTTTCAGATTCTCTTCCAGCATCCATTTTGGTCTTTTCCTTCGTTCTCATCTTCTTAATGACCTTTTACTTTCTTTAATATGATGCTCTTGATGTCATCTCACATCTTCGGTCTTTAGTGTCTATTGTATCAAATCTGTTCTTCAGTTGATCTCTAAATTCAGTTGGAAAATATTCGATGTTATATTTTGGCTCTCGTTGTCTTGTTTTAGTTTTTTCAGCTTTAGCCTGAACTTACATATGAGCAATTGATGGTGTGTTCCACAGTTGTGCCTAGCATTGTTTTGGCTAATGGTATGGAGCTTTTCCAGCATCTCTTAACACAGATATAGTCAATTTGATTTCTGTGTATGCCATAGGGTGAGGTCCACGTGTATTGTCTTCTTTTATGTTGTTTACAAAAGGTATTTGTAATGAAGAAGTCTTTGGTCCTGCAAAATTCTGTCATGCAATCTCCAGCATCATTTCTATTTATCACCAAGGCCATATTTTCCAACTACTGATCCTTCCTCTGTTTCAAACTTTGCATTCTTCTCTTATACTGTAACTCAAATACAATTCTTCTACAGTCTTCCTTATTTACTGTCTTTCATATGCATATGAAGCCATTGAAAATAGCATAGCTTGGGGCAGGCCCACCTAAGTCCTCAAACTGATGTCTATGGTCTGGAAAACTATGATCTTGTGCAGCAGATTTGCCCAATGCAAGTAATTCATTTGATTTCCTGACTGCTGTTCCATGAATGTTGATAGTTCATTTAAGCAAAATGAAGTCTTTGGCAATTTTAAACTTTTCCCATTTATAATGATATTATTTACTGGTCTGTTATGAGGATTTTTTTTTCCCTTTACATTGAGGTGCAATATATACTGAAGGTTGTCATCTTTGATCTTCATCAGTATTTTAAATCCTCTTCACTTTCAGCAATCAAAGTTGTATCGTCTGCATATTGCAGATTGTTAATGAGTCTTCTTCTATTCTTGATGCCATGTTCTTCTACATATGATCCAGTTACCTGGATTATTTGTTCAGAGTACAGATTGAATACCTATAGTGAAAGAAGATAACTCTGGTGAACATCTTGTCTGATTTTAAACCATTCAAGTGCCCCTTGTTCTGTTTGAACAGCTGTTGCTTTTCTATATACTGGTTTCTTATGAACACAATCAAGTGTTCTGTAATACCTATTCTTTGCAATGTTTTCTGTAGCGTGTCATCCTCCACATATTTAAAAGCCTTTGCATAGTCAATAAAGCACAAGTATACATCTTTCTGGTATTCTTTGTTTTTAGCTAAGATCTATCTGATATCAGCAATGATAACCCCTGTTCCATGTCCTCATCTGAACCTAACTTGAACCTCTGGCAATTCCCTATCAGCAGTGTTCTAGCTATTTTTCAATTATCTTTAACACAATTTTACTTGCATGAAGTATTAATGACATTGTCTAATGTTTTCCACATTATGCTGGCCCATCTCTCTTTGGAATGGGCACAAATGTGTACTTCTTTCAACCAGTTGGACACATAGCTTCCTTCCAAATTTCTTGGCATAGATGAGTGAATGCCTTCTGTGTGGCATCAGTTTGAGAAAGTTTTGAATTTGTATTGCATAAGTTTCCTGAGCCTTGTGCTTTGCCAATGCTTTCAGTGCAACTTGCACATCTTTTTTTCAGTACCATTCGTTCTTGATCATATGATAAATCTTAAAATGGTTGAGCATCTGCTATTTATTTTTGGTACAGAGACTGTATATTCCTTCCATCTTCTTTTGATGCTTTCTGCATCATCCAATATTTTGCCCATACAATCTTTCAATATTGCAGATAGAGACTTGAAATTTTTCTTCAGTTCTTTCAGTTTGAGAAATACTGAGTGTGTTCTTTCCTTTTGGTTTTTAACTCCAGATGTTTGCACATTTCATCATATATGTACATGACTTTTTCTTCTTGAGCTGCCCTTTGAAATTTTCTATTCAGCTGTTTTAATTCCTTATTTCTTCCTTCTGCTTTAGTATCTCTATGCAGGAGATCAAGTTGCAGAGTCTCTACTGACATCCATTTTGGCCTATTCCTTCTTTCTTGTCTTTTTAATTACTTTTGCTGACTTCCTATATGATGTTCTCGGTGTCATCCCACAACTCTTCTAGTTTTCTGCCATTAGAATCTAATGCATCAAATCTGTTCTTGAGATGATCTCCAAATTCAGGTATGTCACTTTTTGACAGAAAAGTGGTGGTTTAATACCTATAGTGAAAATAATCTCTTGAAGCTGTTTAAATATGAAAAGTCTTGCTACACAAATGGTATATGTCAAATCCTTCAAAACTACCTGTGGTGTCTTGAATTTACTTGATATGGCTTTTCTATAAATACAAAGTCTTCTTAATTCCCACCAAGTGACTGTGTGAGACCATGCAAAGAAGGTATATAGGCCTCTAATGCTGAGATTTGTTAGTTTTGTCCTCCAGCTAACCCTAAAAGGAGCCATCTCAGAAGCAGAGATGGAAGATCTCAGGACCAACAAGAAGGAAGAGCATATGTGACACATGAGATCCCTATGTAGAGAAACAGCAACTGCAGAGGCAATGAGAAGAGGCTATGTCGAGAGGAGACAGCAGAGGGAGTGGCATAGATACTGAGTAATTTCAGCCTTGACGACTATGGATTGGGTAAAACTGAGTGCCTATAGGCAGGGGAGGAGTCCTGGTGTGGCACTGTGGGCTAATGTTTCAGACTACAAAGTCTTTTGAACTGAAAGGTCAGTGGTTCAAGTTCACCCGCTGTTCCTTGGAAACCCTATACAAGGTTATTATGGGTGGGAATCTATGTGATGTCACTTAACAACAACAATAACCTGGGCAGGGGAATGGCTTGCAGAATGTGCCCTTTGGGCATTCACAAACTGGCTAAAAGAACTTTGCCACTTGTGCTAAAGCAGAGCAGAGGTCAAGGGACCATGTGGCTGAGAGGCTGAAAACAAGAGGGAGACATGCTTGCAGTATGGCAGACAAGAGGCATTCCTGACTGAAGAATGTTGCTGGTTAAACTGGTTTTGATTCTGAATTGTACCCTGTTCACTTCCCCAATAAACCCAATAATCATGAATATTGTTATGAGTTCTGTGTGGCCATTGCAATGGATTATTGAACCCAGAGTGTTGTGGGAGGAGTGGTTGGTGTCAGAATAGCGTAATGAAGGTTCTAGGGTGGAAGTATTATTTCTGATCTCAGCTTCAAAGGAATTGTCCTAGGCTGATTTTGAGTTTGGTTCTCTTTCCCCCCTTATGTTCCTTGTGAAGTCAGGGAAATGTAGACATAGTCCCACATGGTTATTGCACAACCCTTGTTTATTTAGTTAATTAACTGTTCTTCCTTTCAAGAAATGCTGGGCTGCTATGAAATGAACTGAGTTTTAATGATATTTCTTGGCAGAAAATAAGAATTGAGCATTCCAAACATTTATGCTTAAAGACATGGATGCCTACATTGAAGGGATAACTATTCCAATGTGGGTAAAGTTTATTGTGTACCAGCACACAATTCTGATTGCAATAAAAGATGAACCGTGACAGTGAGCTAAAGGTTATTGCTATAACTCTATAAAAGAACTCTGATGGCTTTGTAGGATAAGCACTAGACTTCTAACCCGAAGGTCTGCAGTTAAAACCCATCAGCCACTCCTTGGGAGAAAGAGGAGGCTTTGTGCTCCAATAAAGATTTCCAGACATAGAAATCCTAGAGAGGGCCAATATAAGTCAGAATCGACTAGATGGTAGTGGGTTTGGTGTTTGGGTTTTATAACCCTAATGCAATTAATTGATATAGTAGACCTAGTCAGCATTGGTGGGAATAGAAAGAAAGAAGACACGATGAAAAAAAAGAGTATGTGGATTTTTAAAATGAGATTAATATTGGATATGTTGTATTTGAGGTTGATTAAAGATATCCTATAGAACATGTAGTATATGAGCCTGCTGGAAACAGAGAAGACAATTGGAGAATTGATTTGGGAGTCATTAGATTGTATGTCTGATTGAAATACATCAGGCATATAATAGAGATTGTTACAAGAGGCCTAGATTATTATTCACAGTTTTATAAATACTATTTATGATTTTAGGAGCTCTGGTAGCATAGGGGTTACAAATTGGGCTGCAAACCTTAAGGTCAGCGGTTCGAAACTACCAGCTGCTCCACAGGAGAAAGATCAGGCTTTCTACTCCTGTAAAGATTTACACCCTCGGAAACCCTGTACAGGGTCGCTATGGGTCAAAACCAACTCGACAGCACTTAACAACAACAACAACATTTATGATTTTAGCTTAAAGAGATGAAGGCACATTCCTAGGTGAATGTATTAAAACATGAGAAAAAAATTTCTTATTATTTAAAAATATTCTGAACCTTGAAATTTAAGGTATATTCAAAGATAAAAGAATGTTTAGCATTTAAATGTATATAAAATAAGTATATTAAAATTAATATTTTATAAATTAATTTATTTGGATAGTATTAGAGTCCTGGCTTGGCACTGCAGGGTAAGCACTCAATCCTTACCACAAGATCGGCAATTGAAACCCATCAGTCACTTCTCATAAATCCTATTCAGTCATTATGAGTTGAAAGCCACTCAAGAGCACTTAACAACAATAACATTAGCTATGGTATGAGTGTGCTACTCTAAACATGATTTATGTAAATAATAGCATCTTTTAGAACATCCAAATTAGTTTAAATAACAAACTGTTCAAATCACAGTTCATGCACAAATTTCAAAAAGTATACATGTCTTGGAATCCTGCTGTGGAGCTATAGGATAAGCAGTGGACTGCTAACAGAAAGGTTGACAGTTCAAACACACCAACTGTTCCTCAGTAACCCTATACATGGCCATTATGAATTCAAACTGACTAGATGGCACTTAACAACAGCAACATATAGATTATATAATTAATAATATTTTACATAATTAAGATCTACCTGAAATCTATTTAGGATGAAAAATGCCTAAATTTTCAAATTGCTATGTCATAGAAATAAAATCAATGACAACCATAAACAAAGCAATATGGTCTGCCAAATATTTCTTCTGCAATGGTTAACAACACATACTTTCCATCCTTGCCTCTAGTTAATCATAATTGGGTGTTTTCTGAAAATGTAGTTGTGCAAAAAGTCATAACACTTGTTATAAATGTAATGACATATATAATCCCATCAAATGCTAATTTATATTTGTTGTTTTTAAGTGCTGTTGAGTCTGTTCCCATTTATAGTGACTCTGTATAGGGTTTACAAGGAGCAACTGGTGGTTTGAACTGCTGACTTTGTGGTTCGCAACCCAGTGCTTATCTTACAGCATCACACTTGGACAACTTACTAACTTATATAGTTATAGTTTTTCATAAGTCATTTCTCCATTCTTGGGTTTGTGTTGGGACACAGTATATCAGACTATCAGAAAAACTTTTTAAATTAATTATCATACCTACTCACCTTCCAGTTTATATTAACTATAAATATTTTGCTACTGGGTTGAATGTTGCTTTCATTTGACTTGATGGAAATATGAGTTATAATCTAGAATGCCAAATATGATTATAATTAAATGTCCACCTTCATTTCAACACATTTTTAAGAATTGTTTTGAAATAAAATAATTATATACTTGAATATGTTTTTACTAGAATGAATTGAAAGGAAATTTAGCAATCAGAAATCATACTTTCATAAAACTATGCATAAACAGAAAATTTTAAACATCTGAAGATATGAAAAGGTTTGCATGGGAAATAGCATACTGATAATGAAAAGTTGAATGATTTATACAATTTCTGCTTAATTATTTTGACTTTGTTTCATTGCAATTGACATTCTAAATATTCTAATATACATGAAAACTCTGTTGTTCATAACTTTTCTCAAACTTTTCTTGACTTTTTGCACATTCATATATATGAAATAAATTTTTAAAATATAAATTGGCAAAAGCAATAGAAATATATTTATGAAAATATTTTCTATTATAGTTCCATTTTTATTAGTTCAATATGAATGTTATGCTAAAATGATTATATGGAGTCCTTGTGTGGTACTGTAGGATAAGCACTAGACTGCTATCCTAAGGTCAGCAATATAAATGCACCATTTGCTCCTTGGAAAACCCTATTCAGTGAAGCTATGAGTTGGAACTAACAAAACAAAAGCATAAAAATTAATATGACTTGAGTATCATCGAATGTGTTTTCCATATATCAGATAAAAATGTTAATTTCCTTTGTTGAAAAGCACATTGAAACATTTAAATTATAAATTATTATAAGTAGACAGCTATACTTTTAGAGATACTTATTTTCCACTGCTTGTTTCTCTGACTATATTCTAGACATGACTTACACGAATTAATGCAAATTGCTCTATTTTTTTTTAAAGAAGTGTAGTCACTCACCACAAACTGTGGAGAAAGTCCATTGTATATGAAAAAAGAGTAGTTTTGCTTATTTATTTATTTATTTTAATCCTGTACACTTTTCTCCTAGACCAGCCCCACCAGGGACTCTCAAAGTTATTCTGCAATTGAAGTGTTCACATTTGAACCCATTTCCAAGAGTCTAGATGCATTTAAACTTGTACCAAACAAACAAATAAAAGAAACAGGTCTCCTGGTGGATCCTTGTAAACCTTTCTGCTGTGTGAGTATATTGTGACATCACAAACCATTACTCTTTTCTCTATTATGAAAGTTGACTCATTTTGAAATGGTGAGGAGAAATCAGGAATTATTAACAAGGATCTTTATCAATGGATCTTTTCAGTGAACATCTCCCCTCTCCCAATCTGATAATCCCCAAATTTCATACCATTATGGTATTAAGCTCAGGTTCCGGGTTCAAGAACTCAACAAATATATCAGGTTAATTCGATAACATTTCACTGTTTTGTAAGTCAGGAATTTGGGCAGGGCTTATCTATTTGTTTTTTCTATTCCATGTAACTCGCTGGAGTTTAGCAGGCAGAGGGATTGTTCTTTTGTCTGAAGAATTCTTAAGAAGAGGTGGAAACTCAGTTTATTCATGACTTTTCCAGCATGGTCTCAAAGTATTCATAATTATTGTATGTCAGCTCAGGATCCCAAGAATGTGTTATTTGAAATGAGAGAAAGTGAACCCAGAAGTTCGGCATCTGTTGGTCAAATCAGAGCCCAAGACAAGGATACCCACTTTCACCACATTATCTGACATTTTACTGAAAGTTCTAGTGAGAGTTGTTAGGCAAGAAAAAGATAAAAAGGGCATCCAAATCAGAAAAGAGGCAATATTGTCTCTATTCACAGATTAAACAATTCTGTTTTGGAAACACCAAAGATTTCACAGAAAAACTATTAGAGACAATAAATACATTTAGCATCGTGACTGATTATAAGATCGATTTAAAAAAAAAAAAAGTTGTTTTTCTATACACTGTTGTTGTTAAGTGAGTTCTGACTCATAGCGACCCTTTATAGGAATTACAAGGAGAAGCTGGTACATTTGAACAACTGACCTTGTGGTTCAAATCGACCTTGTGGTCCAGTGATTTATCCCACAGAGCCACACATGAACAAACTGAATAGGAAATTAAGGAAAAAAATTCATTAGCAATGGCATCCAAAATAATACATTACTAAGATCAATTTAACATAGTAAGTGAAAGGCATACACTGGAAACTGCAAAGCATTGCTGACTAAAATTGAGGTTGATGGTGTGCCGTGGAATCAGGTCCAACTCATAGCGATCCTGCATAGGGTTTCCAAGGCTGCAAATCTTTACAGGAGCAGAAAGCCTCATCTTTCTCCAGCGGAATAGCTGGTAATTTCAAACAGGTGACCTTGAGGTTAGCAGCCTAACTCATAACCACTACACTACCAGAGATCTGTTGGCTAAAATTAAGGACACCTTGGTAGAGTAGTGGCTACTAATCAGGCTATGAACCTCAAGGTCAACAGTTCGAAACTACCAGCTGCTCCATGGGAGAAAGATGAGGGTTTCTGCTCCCCTAAAGATTTACAGCCTCGGAAACCCTGTACAGGGTCACTATGGGTCGGAACCGACTCCAAGGTACTTACCAACAACAACAATATAAATGGAAAGCCATCAGTGTTAATGAATGAAGATGTAATATTGTTAAGACGTCAGTATTATCCAAAGCAATCCTCCAATTCCAAAAACTTTTTTTGTATAAAAGGAAAAACTGTGATCAAATGTGTATGTAATTATAAAGGTCTTGATAGTCTTACAGTCTTGAAAAAAAACACCAAAAAAAAAAAAAAAAAAAAAGCAACATAGGACTTGTACCTTTTGATTTCAAAACTTGACAACTGGGAAGGCAATATACAGCAAGAGGAAGGTTGACAGAAGAAAGCAGAAAGTAGGGGAGGAACAAGGTGGAGTGCAAATGTTTTTGCTGTAGCTATCAATTAATGGGAAATACTGAAGCTAGAGAAACATGTCAAATTACACTGTAAAAATACAATCAGGAAAATCCAGGGCATGGGAAACTTTACAAAGCCAACACCCTAGTTTCTTTAATGAATAAGTTTTAAGGAAAAAAAAATCAAAATTAAGTGGAAATATGTGTGTTAAATGAGACTTAAAACACTTTAAATAACCCCAAACAAAACAACATGAGACAATTGAAAATCCAAATCTTGACAGAATCTTGATAATATTAAGGAATTACTGTTTGATTTTTTTTTTTTTTTTTGCTGTAATAATGATGTTGGGATATTGTTGTCTTTTAGACATGTATGTTACAACATTAAGGGATGAATTTATATGATGTCTGCAAGTGCTTCAAGTCATCTTCACTTTCAGCACTCAAGGTTGAATAGTGCAGGTTGTTCGTGAGACTTTCTTCAATCCTGATGCTGCATTCTTCTTCACATAATCCAGTTACTCAGATTATTTGCTCAGCATACAGATTGAATATCTGTATGTACATATATGTACATGTATGTACATGTGGTAAAAGGACACATCTCTGAAAGGATACCTTTCCTGATTTTAAACCATTAAGTTTACTTGCCTCTTGTTCTGTGCATAGGTTGTGCATGAGTACAAGGAAGTGTTCTAGAATACCCATTTTTTGCAATGTTATCCATAGTTTTGAATGTTTTTGAAGTCAAATACATATATTTCTGATATTCTATGTTTTTAGCCAATATCTATCTGACATCAGCAATGATATCCCTCATCCCATTTGCTCTTCTGAATTTGACTTAAACTCTGGCAATTGACTGTTGATATACTGCTTCAACCATTTTTCAGTTGTCTTAAGCAAAATGTTACTTGCATGTGATATTAAAAATATTGTTCGATAATGTCTGCAATGCCATTATCACTTGTCTTTGGTATAAGGCTAAACATATACACCACAAAATAAACATGTACACCAATTTGTTGTGAAGTGCTGTCAAGTTGGTTCCAACATATAGAGACACTATATAGGGTTTCCAAGGAGCAGCTGGTGAGCTTGAACTGCTGACCTTGCAGTTCAAACTGCTTTGCAGTCTGACGCATCAACCCACAGTGCCACACCGGAACTCCATATAAACCAATAGAAATGTAAAAGAAAAAAAAAAAAAAAAAGCGGGGGTGGGGAGTGGGGTGGGGAGCTGGAGGGTAACAAGCATTGGCAGTAGTATGAAGAAGTAACCCACATACGTTGTTTGTGGGAATGTAAAGCCGCTGAGGAAAATTTTTGCAGTTCCTTACCTAACAAATGTTGCTAGGTGCAGTCAAGTCAGTCACTGTTAATGTTGAAAAAACGGTAAATGCAATGTATGCGTTGTTGGTCTTGCAAAATTCTATCATTGATCTCCAGTATCATTTCTATCACCAAGTCCCTATTTCCCAACCTCAGATCCTTCTTCTTGTTTCCACACTTCCCATTCGAACACTAGCTATTACCCATGCATCTTGATTCCATGTTTGATCAATTTCAGACTGAAGAATTTGATAGAATTCTTCAATTTCATCATCATTGATTTAGTGTTTGGTCCATAAATTTGAATAATAGTGATATTAACTGGTCTTCCTTGTTGGTGTGTAGATATTATCCTATCACAGACAGCACAGTACTTCAAGAAAGAACTTGAAATGTTGCTTTTGATGATGAAATCAACACTATCCTTCATTTTCTTTTCCTAGCATAGAAAGCCATATGATTGTCCAATTAAAATGGCCAATACCAATGGTCTATTTCCACTCACTAATTCCTAGGATACATATCATTTTGCTTTCCATTTCAATTTTCATGACTTCTACATGTCCTAAATTCATATTTCTTACATTCCAAATTCTAATAACTAATGAATGCTTGCAGCTGTTTCTTCTCATTTTGAACTGTGCCTCGTCAGGAAACGAAGGTCCTGAAAGCTTTACTTTGTTCACATCATTTAGGTCCACTGTACTTTCAGGAGGCCTTTCAACCTGGCATTATATTATCTTCTGGCATTATATATGAAAATGTTTCACAATTATTCATAACATTTTCAGTGGCTAATCATTCCTTCTTCCTAGTCTTAGTCTAAATGCTCTGCTGAAACCTGTCCATCATGGGCTACCCAGCTGGCATTTAAATACTAGTAACATAGCCTCCGTAGTGGTTACGAATCGGGCTGCGAACCTTAAGGCCAGCAGTTCGAAACTACCAGCTGTTCC
>NW_006408520.1:3747931-3753773 GCF_000296735.1 Chrysochloris asiatica
TCACACATGAAACCATGTACCTTTCACGCATAACATACGCAGAAGGAATTAGAATGAACACTTAACTTGGCTCTTTTTAGCTAACTTTTCTTAAAATTTACTTGTAGTTCTTTGTAACAAAAAAATCATGTGCTTTGGATATCGCAAGTCGCTGCCCTGGGCCACGGGGGCATGAAGTTAAAGTTTAAACCAATAATTGCTTGCCTGTGCCTTTAACTCAGGACGAATGGTTGGCTAAGAATTGAGCACAGGATAATTTTCTGAGCACAACATAATTTTCTAAGATCTGAATGATGCATGAGATTCTGTGAAATCACTTTGTACCCTCTTCAGATAATTAATCACATTAAACTTATACCTCCTGCCTTGATTTCCCTGATCTGAAACCAAATAAAAGACTGAAGCAAAGCTAGTCCTGTATGCTATGCTATGCTATGCTATGCTATGCTGTGCTATGCTATGCTATGCTATGCTATGCTGTGCTGTGCTGTGCTGTGCTGTGCTGTGCTGTGCTGTGCTGTGCTGTGCTGTGCTATGCTGTGCTGTGCTGTGCTGTGCTGTGCTGTGCTGTGCTGTGCTGTGCTATGCTATGCTATGCTATGCTATGCTATGCTATGCTATGCTGTGCTAGCTTGCCTGACAGCTTGCATCAAACATGTGTATCTGTCTTCTTTGTGTCTAATCTATTTCTTTCACCTACCAGATCTCCCACTCACGTTAAAACCCCACGCTTCGTTGAGGCACTCCTTTGTTGAGGCGGGACCCTGACATAGGACCCCCGACAACACACTGACAAGGAAATTGTGGAACACAGAATGACTGTGCCAAAACCCAAAAGAAACCCCACTATTGTCTAGTTGATTCTGATTCATAATGACCCTGAATAATACTATAAATCTGTAAGAAGCTGTAAATCTTCTGTGGAGTAGCTGGTGTGTTTAAACTGCAATGTTTGTGGTTAGCAGTCCAGTGCTTATCGTACAAACACCACCTGAGCTCCTTTAGAATAACTATGGTTGGTAGCTGTGTGTCATCTAGTTGTTTCTGACCTAATAGCAAACCTGAGTAAGGTTGTCAAGGCTATAAGTCTTTACAAGAGCCAAAAACGTCAACTTTCTCCTGCTGACTGCTGGTGTATTTGAAAGGCTGACTTTGTGGTTAGAAGTCCAATGTGTAATCTACTATGCTACCAGAGCTTCACAGGATTACTATGTTGTGGTTATTGCTGTTAGTCAGTTCCAACTCATAGCAACCCAGTATAGGATTTCCAAGTAGCATCTCTTTGGTTTGAACAAATGACCTTGTGGATAGCATTCCAACTCTTATCCTACAGCATCACAACAGGACTGCTGTTGTTATTGTTAGGTGCCATCAAGTCAGTACCAACTCATAGCGAATCTATGCACAACAGAACGAAACACTGACCGATCCTGGGCCAAGCTCACAATTGTTGGCACACTTGAGCCCACTGATGCTGCCACTTGGCCAATCCATCTTGCTGGGGGTCTTCCTGTTTTTTTCTGACCCTCCATCTTACCAAACATGGTATCCTTCTCCTGGTCCATCCTGACAATGTTTCTGAAGTATGAGAGATGAAGTTTGCCCATCCTGGGCCTCCAAGGAGCACTCTGGCTGTACTTCTTCCAACACACATCTGAAAGTGCCCATGACACTTTCAATAATCTCCTCCAACAGGAAAAGCGTCAATTCTTCTATGGTCTTCCTTATTCACTGTCCAGTTTTCATGTGCATATGAGGTGATTGAAAATACCATGATTTGGGTTAGGCGCAGCTTAGTCCTCAAGCTGACATCTTTGTTCTTCAACATGTTAAAAGGTCTTGTGCAGCAAATTTGCCTAATGCAATACGTCCTTTGGCCCATCGATCTACTTCTAGCTATAAACTAATAAAACTGAAATCAAGGAAGGGAACAAACACTTGTAACAAATATTTATTACAGCATTATATAACATTGCCAAAAGGTAGAAAAAATACTAAAGTTTATCAATAAATGAATGGATAAAAAGATGATATATTTATGCAATAAAATATATTTATCCAAAAATAGGAATGTATTTCTAAGACATATTACAACATGGATAAATCTTGAAGCACTATAAGTGAAATAAAATGAAAACAAAATGACAAATACTGTATGATCCTATTTACACATAAGACATACCTAGAATAGGCAAATACATAAAAACAGAATGTAGATTAGGGATTATTTTGGTTTAGGAAGAAAGAAGGAAAATGTGGAATTATTGCTTAATGATTACAGAGGTTCTGTTTGGGATGAAGACATATTTTGGTTAAAATGGTGGTGATAGTCACACAGCTGTGTGAATATAATTAATGCCACTAAAGTATACACTTAAAAACTAAAAAAAAAACAAAAAAAAAAAAACATTAGTTCGATTTTTAAAATTAATCTAAAACTTTCAATTAGTTTGAACATAAAACACTAGTCAGAACAAATCATAAGATATACTTATGAAGAAAAAATGTTTAATGTATTATTTCTATGAAGTACATCTTAATACTAAAGTCTATCAAGTTTTCTCTTATTACCAAGATGAAAGAAAGTGTTAGGAATCTTTGTAAATACACAATTAAAATCACAGACATAAGGAGCACATCAATACAATCCCTTAAGGTGCTGTGTCTCCAGTGTTAAAACTTTTTTTTAAAGTTTTTAAATGACTTTCTGAGTTTTATTTGCCTAGAAACATTTTAAAGTCCTACTTAACCCTAGTCTAATGTTAATTCATTCCCTCAATAGCTAACTTAGCGCAGCCTGAAGTAATTGTCATGAAAAGCCACTTACTCTGATTAAACTAAGTGTTTTCATAGAAATGAACTTTATTGGAAAACAATATTCCAAGAAATGGCCTAAATGTTCCTTTTGCTAATGCCACTTGAACGCTATTGGTCCTGAAGGAAAAACTTAAGAGATATAAAAAGTTAATTAGATATGGCACATACAAATGATTATGACTACTTAATTAGCAGTATCTCTTAAATTGGCACAATATGTAAAGGAATATGTTGCTTAATGGCTTTGTTATTAATCAATCCTTAATGTAAACAGTTTGAAGCTCTTGTTGCTTTGTAATGTTCATTATAAATAGTCCCTGTGGGAATCACAACTTTATTTCATTAAAACTCCTGCCTGCTGTTAATTGCTGCTAGGAAAACATGAACGAATTAATTGTGTTTTAGAAGCCAATGATGTCAATTTATAAGCTTCTATGTTGATTGCTGGAGACTGCTATGTTGTAGATCATTCTTCCCCACTGTGATGGATGGTATACAGTAGTTGGCAATGCTGACCTGTTTTAAATCAATAACATTTGGTTAATAAGTCTTACTATTGCAGGGATTAAAAAAAGAAGAAACTGGTTTAGAATTCTGTATTTATTGTGCCAGTTGGGTACATGATATGAATTTAGGCTATGGGCAATTAATTTGTAAGTTTTAATGACTTTTCTTGTGTGAAACAAACATTAGGCTTTTGCAGGGATGATTGATGAACTTTAACTTTGTTCATTAAAAAATAAATAAATAAATACTGGTTTTTCAATTGCACAAATATAGTCATGCTTCTTCACAATTTCTCACCAATCTTTTATTGTTGCAAATTGCTTGTCTTGGATATATCACATGAGAGGAATTTAAAATTCCCATGTATGAAAATGTTGTGCTTGTGAAGAACACTTACTATCTATGAACAAATCTCAATGACTTTCAAGTGCCAATTGATATGATATCAATGAGATGAAATTTGTTTATATTCTTAACCAAACACTAATGAAGATATTAAATAAAATATTATTTATTTCCAAATAATGTACTCTATCAACATTTGAAGATCAGACTAGACTTGAAGAATTGAAGAGAATGCTGATAGTATCAGAGCTAGGTTGACAAAATGACCTACACTCAGTGTACATGTTATGTTGTTGTTACGTGCTGTTAAGTCAGTTCTGACTCATAAGGATGCTTTGTATAGATACTGGTGAAATTGAACTACTGACCTTGCAGTTCAACCTGACCTTGAGGTCTAGTGTTTATCATGTGGTTCTATACATGTTAAACATTTATCTAATTCATTATTTCTACCATCTTAATATGTGAGCTCTGGTAGCATAGTGGTTATGAATCGGGCTGCTGATCTCATGGTTAGCAGTTCAAAACTACCAGCTGTTGCGTGGGAGAAAGATAAGGCTTTCTGCTCCCATAAAGACTTACAGCCTCAGAAATCCTGTACAGGGTCGCTATGAGTCGGAAACGACTCCACAGCACATAACAACATCAACAATATGTGAGGAGTCCTGATGTGGCATAGTAGTATTGGACTGCTAAACACACTGTCAGTGGTTCAAACCCATCCATCACTCCTGGAAACCTTATACAGGGTCACTGTGAGTCAAAACTGACTCCAAGGCACTTAACAACAACAAAAATATTTGATGAAGGGCTTTCATCACATATTACCTATTGATGACATGCTCAGGTTAGAGCACCATTTCCCAGAGCTCCAAGACTCTGTCTTTAATGGGTCACATACCTCTAAGTCATAAAGTCATAGTGTCACTCTCTTAAAGGTAAAGAAGAGACCTCAGGCACGTATCCCTCTCTGTACCTAACCCTCAGGAATATGCCTATAGTATGACTTGAAAGGAGTCCAGGTATGGCACTGTAGCATAAGCACTGGCCTGATAACCACAAATTTGGTAGTTCAAATCTACCAATCACTCCTCAAGGTTGCTATGTGTAGGAACTGTCTTGAAGGCACTTAATAACAGCAACAAATGACGTGAAACTAGCATAAATCATTGTATTATCTCCTTTATTCTTAATGCTATTACTCAAGAGAAGAAGCTTCAGATTCCTACGATATTATCTAAGGTCGTATATTATTCTAATTCCCATCTGGCTTGTTTATTAATTTTTCTCCATTTTCATAAATTCACTGTTTTCAGTAGTCCTGTCTCTTATTCTCATAAGCATATGGTCCAACATAAGTGAATAGCCCTATATCCTCATCCTTTTGTCTGAAAGTGTTCTTTATTAGCCCAAATTTTGATCTCTCATTGAGGACACTAATTCTGTAACTTTAACAAATGGTGATCATTTGTTACAACCAATACGTACAATTCTTCTTTACACTCAATTTCAATTATACCCCTCTCTCACCTCTTCATTTGTAACAAACTAAATTCTTCAGGTCCAAGATTACAACAAATTTTCACCCCTCAAAAGATCTCCGGCTAATTCCCTTTATTTAGTTATTTATTTTTTACTTACCTGCTATGAGTCGATCCTAACTCATGGGGACCTCATGCAAAACAGAATGAAACATACTCTTCTGTGCCATGCTAATGGTTAGCTACAGATTGGACCATTGTGGTCTGTAGAGATATCATTGGTGATATTCTTCAATCAAGTACATCTCTAGGCCTTTGTTATGTGCCTTTCTTCTTAATTAACCCATTACCTACTGTCATTGAGAGTCAATTCTGACTCTTTCATTTCATTTCATTACTGTAGTTAAGTGTTGTCCAGTTGGTTCTGACTCAGAGTGAACCTGTATAGGGTTTCTGAGGAGCAGCCAGTGAGTTTGAATCACCGACATTGAGGTTAGCAATCCAGCACATATCCTACAGAGGGATACCAAGACTCCATAATCAAATATTATAGTCACTCCTTACCATCTGGATCTAGGTTCCCTCTTGAAAGCTTGTAAGCTAGTCACTTCTTGCCTTTGTAGCCCTCCCACCCCCCATTTTGGGTAGTCAATGTCCAAGTTGCCCATCCCTGTCTACTCTGTATATGGAGG
>NW_006408520.1:3755504-3756350 GCF_000296735.1 Chrysochloris asiatica
TCTTCTTTTGTTATGGGTCTGTTCAGGTTTTCTCCTTCGCTCTGTTTAAGTTTAGGTAGGTGGTCTTTTATTAAAACTGTATCCATCTCTTCTAAGTTTTCAAATTTGTTGGAGTACAACTTTTCATAGTATTATGTTATTATCCTTTTGATTTCCTTTGGTTCCATTGTGACGTTGCCCATGTGGTCTCTAATATGTATTATTAGTGTCTTCTCCTCTTTCTTTTGTTAGATTTGCCAGTGTTCTGTCAATTTTGTTAATCCTTTCAAAGAAGTAGCTTCTTGTCCTGTTGATTCTTTCTACAGTTTTTCTGTTTTCTATGTCATTTATTTCTGCTCTAATCTTTATTATTTCTTTTCTTTTGGTGGCTGTAGGTTGGTCTGTTTCTAATTGTTGTAGATGCTGTGTTAATGTGTTAATTTTGGTTCTTTCCTCCTTTTGGATGCATGCATTTATTGCAATAAATTGACCTCTCCCAGCACCACTTTTGCCATGTCCCAAAGATTTTGGTATGTTGTGTTTTGGTTCTCATTTGTTTCTAGGAACTTTGTGAGTTAATGTTTAATTTCTTCTACTACAAAGTCACTTTTCAACAGGGTGTTATTCAGTTTCCATGTATTTGAATTTATTTCCTTGGTCTTCCTATTGTCGATTTCTAATTTGATAGCATTATGGTTTGAAAAGATGCTTTGTAGTATTTTGATATTTGTAAGTTTATGGAGGTTTGTTTTGTGGCCAAAAACATGGTCTACTCTGGAGAATGTTTCATGTGCACTGGAAAAGAATTTGTATTTTGCTATTGTTGGGTTTAATGCTATGTACACATTTATGAGGTCCAGTTGGCTG
>NW_006408520.1:3765337-3766326 GCF_000296735.1 Chrysochloris asiatica
CCATCGAAGCTAAGTCAAATGGTACTATCTGCAAGTTTGGGCATTCTTGTGCATCTCTCCTCATTTCATATCAGCTAGATGCCTCACTTTCAGCTTTAGTGGCTATGTCCTTGTTGATGGACTCAGGAGTCCCCAGGACTCACCATACTTTAGGCCAACCAGTACTTCCTCTTCTCTCTCTCATATCCAGGTCAACAGGAGTCTATGAAATGTGGTCAGACTCAGACCATATCTTCATTTGCTGACTTTCTCCCTCTTCCACTCACCAGTAGACCAGCTTGTTCATAAGCAAGCTTACATGTCTGCTTGTGTGTTCCCTTTGAGTTTCAGTCTTGGAGTGGAGTTTGTTCTGAAGGGATTTGGCTGCTTGTCTTGATGGTGCCCCAGTTAAAAACTTGCTTGTTCTTGTAGTAGCCATTCAGACGGCCATTTTTGTGTTTGATTTTATTGGTTGGTCATTCTTTCAAGAAGTATCTCCTGTTATTGCTGGTGTGAGATGGTATCTCATTGTTGTTTTGATTTGCATCTCTCAAATGGCTAAGACCATGACCATTTCTTCATATGTTTGTTGGCTGCCCAGATGTCTTCCTTGGTGAAGTATCTGTTCATGGCCTGTGCCCAGTTTTTAATTGATTATTTGTCAGTTTCTTATAGATGTGTTGTAGTTTCCTATAGATTTCAGAAACTAGTCTCTCATCTGATAGATCTTTGCAAAAGATTCTTTTTCCATTCTGTGGACTCCTTTTTTACTCTTTTGGTGAAATCTTATAATGCACATACATTTCTAACTTTTAGTATGTATCAATCATCTATATTGTTTTCTTTTGTTTGTGCAATTCTCACAATGTTTGGTAGTCTATGTGTGCCTTATATTAGAGCCCTTAAATTTCTCCTTATTTTTCCACTAGTGACCTTTATAATTCTGGAGTTCACATTTAGGTTTTTGTATATGTTCTGAGATAAAGGTCTTATTTCAATCTTTTGCCTAT
>NW_006408520.1:3768926-3779682 GCF_000296735.1 Chrysochloris asiatica
TCTATTTCTTTCTTCAAATCTATTAGAGTTTGCTTTATATAATTTCGAGCTCTTTCATTGGGAGCATAGGTAGTTATTATGGTTATGTTATCTTATGCAATTGTCCCTTTAATCATAAGATAATGTCCATCTTTATCTATTATGCTGGACTTTACCTTAAAGTTTATTTTATCAGAGATTAGTACTGCCACTCCTGCTCGTTTTTATTGCAATTAGCTTGGTATATTTTTTTCCATCCTTCGACTTTTAGTCTGTTTTTGTCTCCATTCTGCCACTTTCTGTCTCTTAACTAGTGCATTTAATCCATTGACAGTCAGTGTAAATATCAATAGGTATGAATTATTATGTTTATTTATTTATTTTTGTGGTGGTACTTGTTTCTTTGTTCTTCATGTCTTCCTGTGATGAGTTCTTTGTATCCTTTCTTGTCACTTTCCTTGTAGTTGTAATGTTTCCCTTTTCTTCTAGGATTTTCATTTTCTTGGTATGTTGTAAAGTATTAATTTTCTTTGCAGTTACATATTTTAAATTTACCTTTTCCTCCATTTAAAACAGTCTATTTTATTCTGCAATATACCTGACTTCCTCATCACTTGGATATCTGTTCCTATGTTTTTACCTTTGTACACATTGTAAGTGTTTTGATCATAGACTGACCTCCAAGACCCTCTGAATTTGTTCCTGTAGTTTTGTTCTGTTCTGGATTCTCCATCTGTTGATTGAGTTCTGGGTGTTGTTGTCATGTATGTCAATCTCTGATTGGTTTCTGTTATCATTGATTATCAGTCAAATGAATTTCACTTAGGATGTTTTGAAGTGCTGTGTTGGCTTTGACAAAGTCCCTTAGCTTTTGTTTATCCTAGATTGTTTTTATTATACTGTAGTAATTGATTTACAGTTTTGCTGGGTAGATGATTCTTCATTGTAGTTTTTTCTGTATCTCAGAGTTTTATATACATGTCTTTCCATTACCTTATTGCCTGCATGGTTTTTGCTAAGAGATTGGAACTTAATCTGATTTGCTTGCCTTTGTAAGTAACACTTCTCTTTTCCCTAGCTGTTTACAGGGTTCTCTCCTTGTCTTTGATTTTGAAGAGCTTGATTATATGTCTTGGTGATTTTATTTTAGGAGTCTATCCTTCCTGGGGTTTGTCAGCCTCTTGAATGCTTATCTTATCATTTTTCAGGATGTTAGGGAAATTTTCTTCCAGTAGCTCTTCTGCTATCTCCTCTTTGTTCTTCTATGATACTTCCTTTTCCAGAATGCCAGTAATTCTCAACTTATTATTTTCATGTCCCACATCAGTCTTTAATTTTCTTCAGATTTTTTTCATCCTTTTTCCCTGCTTGATAGTCTATCTTAACAGTATTGAGAGATTTGCCTTCCAGCTCCCTGGTTCTGGCTTCTGCATCTTCAATTCTATTCCTTTGCACTTTCAGTGTATTGTCCACTTTTGATATGTTATTATAAATTGTTTGGACTTCTTTTTGTATGTTTTGAATTGTTTCCAATGCTATTTCTATCTTATTTGATGGTTCCTGTAGCACTTTCTTGATTTCTTCCTTATTTTTCTCAACACCTCTGTGGAGCATTTGGATGCACCTCATCATCACTCTCCTGAGTTCCTTCTCAAGAAGTTCCAAAGCATCCAATGGGAAGTCTAAGCCTATCTCCATCTCATTAGTCTCAGTTACTCTATTTTGCTTTTGGACATGTGTCAATATTATCAATTATTTCTTGCCCATTCTCAATAATTAGATGTGTTTTTAATAACAAGATAAATGTATGTTGATGAATTATTAAGCTTTCTGATTGCCTCCAGGTTGAGGTAATCAATAGATGGGCTTTCCTTTTCATTTTTCTTATTACTCAGCTCAGAGTAACTGTAATATGTGTTGACTATCTATCTGGTATTATAGAAGCTGGTATTGGCTCTTACTTGGATGATGGGTTATTATAGGGTGTTATTTTAGCTTGGCTATATGACCACAATTACAGTCTCTTCTTGGGTAATATAGGAAAAAAAGAGCTTCCCCCACAAGTTAAAAGGGGTACCAAAAAACAAAACACAAAATGACAACAGCAAAAACACAGATTAGATACTACAGTCTATAATCCTTCCCCTGCCCCCCCGCAAAAAAAAAAAAAAAAAAAACCTGTTGTTTTTGTTAAGTCCTTTTGAGTTGGTTCCAACCCATAGCAACCTTGTATAGGGTTTCCAAGGAGTGGCTGGTGAGCTTGAACCACCAACCTTGCAGTTAAAACCAACTTTGTAGTCCAGCACATTAATCCATAGTGCCACACCAGGACTCTCTCACAAAATATGAATATGGCTTTAGTGTCCCTCTCTTGGCTTTTGCCTTGAAGATTGCCTGAGAAATTTCAAGATGTTACTGTTGCTCCTTATGATGGAACTCTAGATTTAAGTTTTGGCCTGTTTTGTTTTTAGTCTGTCTCTATCCCTCTCGACAACCTTGTTCAGGTGTTTCTCCCAGTGAGAAAAACCTCAGGTTCGACTTGAGCCATTCTGGGAAACAATTCCATTTTAAGTAGTTCCTGTTGACTGCTGTCCCTTCTTGGATTCTGCATGCAGTGGTCTTTGCTAAGCAGATCCATGTGCATGTGTACTAAAATGTTCTGGGGTCCATTCACTCAGGTACCCCCTCTAGTCACCAGAGTGGAAGTGCACAGACAGCGAGACCAATGAACAGAAAAGAAATGTGCACACCTTTATCTCTGAGGATCAGCTAGACTTCTGCAGTGGAAACACTCCTCTGATCCTTAAACTGCTCTGTCATGCCCAAGATGGCTGCTCCAGGACACACCAAGCCACAGATCAGAAAACACCACCTTTCTGCTACAAATCTCACTATCAGTAAGACTTTAATCTTTCTAAATATTTCTTTATATGTAATTCAGAGGTCTGGGACCATCCCCTGAACTTGCTTAGTCCAATATTCTGTGTTATTGCTGGTGGAAATTTTGTACATCATGTCTCCCTAATCTGCCATTAAGCCCCAACTCTTCCATAAAGATTTGAGCTCTGGAGTGGCACTATAGAGCAAAGTGCTGGAACACAAGGTCACTTTGAAACACAAGGTCTGTGGTTCAAACTTACCAGCCATTCCTTAGAAAACCTATAGAAAGGAACTATTAATCGGAATCAACTTGATAACACTTAACAACAAAGGGTCAGAACAGACTCCATGGTACAAAACCAACACTACTTATTTTATTTATGGGCTGTTATCTCTTTCCCATCATTCCACAAATAGGATAAAGTACAACTCTAGGTATCAGTGTGTATTTTTTTCATTGACAGATCCTAGAATAATGCTTAATTTCTAGAAGTAACTGAAGATATGAAACCTTAACCTAACTTGTAAATGAAAGGATCAGGGCTAAGACCTAGCCATAATATACATAAAATTTGTAGTTATTTCCATTGTACTATTTGGCATTGTTGCTGTTGTTGTTGTTAAGTGCCGTTGAGTTGGTTCCAACCCATAGCAACCCTGTACAGGGATTCCGAGGGTGTAAATCTTTACGGGAGTAGAAAGCCTCACCTTTCTCCCTCAGAGTGGCCGGTAGTTTTGAACTGCTGACCTTAAGGTTCGCAGCCCGATTCGTAACCACCACACTACCAGAGCGATTTGGCGTTAGGGAAATTTTAATTTTATTTCATGCTAAACTATAAAAAATAACTTTTGTCCTTCAGAATTTATTGCATTTTTTATTAAAATGGAATTTCTACAGCTTTTGTTATTGGTTTTATGTATTGTCGAGTTGATATTTGACTCATAGCAACCCATATAATGGTGCAGAACTGACCACAGGTTTTCTAAAATGTAATCTTTAAGAGCAGAAGCAGATAGCAGGTTCTTCTGCAGAGCTACTGAGTGGATTAAACCACAATCCTCTCAGCCCTTAAATGTTGTGTCACAACGCCTCTTTCATTACCATAAATACATTTGTTTTAAAAATGGCATTGAACAAGAATAATTTGTAACTCTAGATCTCAATTTAAAAAATCAAGAATGTATTGTTAGAAAAAATTAATTGAATTCATACCCGGATGACATTCAAAAAGCAGGAATGACTTTATAAAGTAATATTTAGTTTTTATTTTTTCTAGGGTAAAATTATTTGCTATAATTGCCCTGCTGGGATATTAATATGCTCTTAGAAGCAAAGGAAGTTGTGTTTTCAAATTTAAAGATTATTGTTTGTCTATCTTCTATAGCAAAGAACTTCACTATAATTACTTTGATCTACAATGGTCAACACAGTAGACCCATTATTATTTATACAGTTTCTAAATTACATAAGGTGCAATACTCCAGAAAGCTTAACCTTCCTGGATTTATGCATGCTGATTTTTTCCTATAAATATTCATACATTGTGTAACATATCTAAGGGTGATTTAATAGTAGAAGTTTGATTTATGTTTTATATAACTTTCTATTTATTTCATTGTTTTTCTCCAGATTACTAATAAAAACATATCAAATAGAAAACCTAAAAGGTATTAAACAGTAAGAAGTGGTCAAATATCTATTTTGAATTTAAAGTATTCCATTCATAGGTGGTTCAGTTAAAAGAATGCTTTGCTTTTTTTTTTCAATCAGTCTTAAAATCTGGAGGAAATGTGCAGAAAAATCATATAAGTTTCTTAAAATATTACATATGCTCCTCTTTCTGGAAGCAATTCCTTCTTGTACAGAATGAAAACTGTATTTAATTTTAAAAGGCAAAATGAAAAGTTCCCCAAGTAAAGTACTCTTAATGATAGAGGAGGGAAAATTGACATATTATTTCCAGTCTTATTTTATCACTTGGTTAATGAATGTAGCCATGAAGTGAAACTGCCTGTAGAATTTAGAAAAAAAAATATTAGCAAGTTTTTTTTTACTTTCTTAAAGATGGACCAGATTAAGTCACCAGAACTACAAAATACTTTTAAATCAGTGGTAGTTTCAATAAATCTTTTCTAAAAATCTAGTAAATCAGATTTAGTATTGCCTATCAGGGAAGATATTCTGTTAATCCAAATCTAACCAGCTTGATATTACTATAAAAATTGCAGATGTGAGTCAGATTTAACCTAATTTTGCTATCATCACTATGTAATAATTCTGAATATAAAGTATCTTGAACAGCACGATAGGCTAAACAATGGCCCCCAAATATCCAGGTCTTAAAAATGTAGCTCTTGTAGTATAGTGGTTAAATTGCTCAACTGCTATTTGAAAAGTTGGCAATATGAATCCACCTTTATTCTCTATTCTGCTAGAGAAAAGTGTGGCAGTATACTGTGATAAAGACTGTTTTTTTTAAGTGGCATCGAGTTGGTTCCCATTCATAGTGACCCTGCATAGGGTTTCCAAGGACTGGCTGGTGGATTTTAACCACTAACCCTGTGGTTAGCAATCTAGTGCCTATCCAACAGTGCTACACAAGGACTCTACTAAGGTTGTTGTTAAGAGCTGTCAAATTGGTTCCAACTTATAATGGTCAAGTAACTTGACTTCTGCGGGTCTAGCAAGACCCACTTGAGATTGGCACAAACAACACACACAGAGAAAAAGCAGCAGATAGTAAGCAATGTGTACTAAGCTATGAATAGCACACTTTCAGAAGAGGAGAAACGGGTGCCTGTCTCACGAGTGAGAGAAATCATTGGCCTTTTGTTCTTTCTCCTTTTTAGGGTTTTGACCCATCTCCCTTAAGTTTAATTCTGATTGGTGGCAGGGTCTCAGTGGCACATATTCTTCATTTGACCTTGGTGGTGGTCTCGTGGTGGTGGTTATATGTCATGAGGCAGTTCTGACTCATAGCAACCCTGTACAGTGTTTGCAAGGCTGTAAATCTTTGTGGGAGCAGAATACCTCATCTTACTCTGGTAGTTTGGAACTGATGACTGAGATTCGCAGCCTGACTCAACCACTATGCTACCAAAGCTACTTTTTGGTGGTCTAGAAAGGTTCTATTTCTCAGAGCTTTTGCTGTGCTCAGTTTCTTGGAATTGCTGATTCAAGTGTCAGGTGTTGGGATGTGGTTAGACTGGACTGTCCCTAACATGACTCATAATGTACCTGTAAGGGGTTTCCAAGGAGTGGCCAGAGAGTTTGAACTGCTGACCTTGTAGTTCAAACCAATCTTGTGGTCCAACGGTTTACTCCACAGCTCCATACCCAATGGGGCAATTCTACTGTGTCTTATAGGAACACAGTCAACTTGATAACCATGAGTTTAATTCTTAAAGCTTAGGAATGTTATCTTATTTGACCAAATGATTTTGCAGATATGATTAAATTAAGGGTCAAGAAAATGGGGATATCATCCTGGACTATCCAGGAGGACCACAAATGTATCCACAGATGTCCTTATAAGTGGGAGATAGGTTCCACAGAGAACAGAACCCCATGTGATTGAAACAGATGGCAGTTGTGGGAGGAAAGCGGAGTCAAAGAGAGAGCAGATGCTGTATCTGCTAGTCCCCAGAGGGAGCATAGCTCAGCTGGCACCTTCATTTTGGTATGGTGAAACTGATTGAAACTGATTTCAGACTTCTGATCTCCAAAACTATAAAAGAATAAATATGCATTGTTTAAAGGCAACAAGTTTGTGATAACTTGTTAGAGAAGCTGTTGGAAACTAATACAGTTTCAGAAATATACTATCTAGTTATGTGTGATCATTTGGAAGAGTACAAGACTAAGTAGCATTCTGAAAATATTAAACAGCACAAAATAAGAATATATATATCCATTTTAGAGATGAATATAAGACACTTTTGAAGAACAATGTTTTGCTGTTAGGATGTTATGCAACACAGTGTAAATGCATACTTTCCATTTTATGACAATTTTGTATATATCTGTAAGCTTTGTCTTTAACTAGAAAAAATAATTGTACTTTATTTAATGTAATTTGTGTTCAACATTGTATCTTCCTTGCCTGTTAAAAACACTACAATTTTCTTTGGAGTGTTCTTCCAAAATCAGATAGATATGATTGCATAAGATTAGATAGTATCTTAGCGATAAAACAAAGCAAAACCATTTACTCTTATTATCTTACACAAGAAGAACCTTTTAACAAGATGTATATGCATTTTTAATGACTTGGAAAAGCAATAGCAATAGTGTAGTTTCTCAGTTTTAATTGCTTACTGTCACTCTCCATGAGATCTGTTCTCTACCATCTACAACGCATTCTTATATGCCTGGAGCACTTGACAGTGGTTAACCTTTCTGAAAGTTTTCAATATTCTTTTATTATCTGGTCAGATTTGTCAAGAACATATTCTCTATTTTACTAATTTAATACCAAATGAACCTTTTAAAAATGTTATTATTTGTGTCATTGAACTTCATACAACTTCCAATTTTCCCTTCTTTGCATAACTACTTGCTGCCAACTAAAAGTGCTATTTATAGTTCTAATACGGAAGGCAGAGTTTTGGACAACTATCCTCATTGTTGGAAGCCTGAAATTTTACCACAGAAAACTTTATAATGACTTTTTTTCTGTCTTAAAGATTTCTTTGGTTTTTTTTTTTTTTTTGCAGTTGTGTATACCCGAGAGTAAAGAGCAGGAAGTTCATGGAGACTATACACACTGGGTGAAGATCTATGATTCTGGATAACAGTGCTCATTTCATTAGTAAGAAACATAAATGATAGGATATATTTAACTTATCACAGAATTACGATATAATTTGTAATCAGTCTTGTCTTCTGTTTCTCAAGATTTTAATAGATTTATAATGCTATTGATATTTTTTACTTTCATTCAATATTTCTATAACTTCATTATGAAAGCTTCATTAAATCTATTTGAGAATCTAAATGTGAAAACTATAAAACATTTATGATTATTTCACAGCAAAAGGAAATATACCTAAAGTGTCTGTGCTCATAATGATTACGTTGTATTTAGGCTTCTTTAGAATTATTAAGGATTGTTTTAGGAGTCAAAAATAGGGTCTATTTTAATTTATGTTTCATCATGAAAAGATGTTTTATTCTGCTTCCACTGGGTAAACTATTGTAAAAATATGGTCAATTTATTGATAATCCCTTCCACTCCAGGTCTTTTATGTCTTTACTAATATTTTGTCTTATTGTTTAACAAATTTTTCAAAGAGAGATGTTGAAATCTCCACTCCGATTGTACATGTTTTCTTTTCTCTTTGTGATCTGTCAGATTTGCTTCATGTGTTTTGAAGCTCAACTTGTAATTGTTCATATACATTTGGAATTTGAATGTCTTCTTGGGGGTGGGGGAGAAGATTACTTTATCATAATTAAATATAACTCCTTATCCCTAATAGTATTCCTTGTTCTAAATCTTATTTTGCATGATATTAATAAATCTATCTATCTTTCCTTAAATTAGTATTTGCACACCATGTTTTTTCCTGTATATTTTCATTTTGAACGTAGATAGGATTTTCAAATCATATTTAAATGGGAGTTGTTGTAGGTAGCATATAAACAGATGTTGCATGTTTATTTTTCAGGTTGGTAATCTCTTGTCTTTTATTTCGTGTTTTTTTTTTTTTTTAAATCATTTAACATTTATGTGATTGTTGGTGAAGATGATTCAAATATACTAATTTTCAAGTTGTATTCTAATTTTCCATCTACTTGCTATTTTTCTATATGTTGCCTTTTCATTTTTCTGCCTTTTCTATGATAAATCAGCATTTTTTTAAAGATTTCATATCTTCTCCAAAACTGATTTATGGCATATACTTTAAAAATATTTTAGCAGATGCCATAAGATTGATAGCATACCTCTTTTTAAAAATCAGATTCTGCTTACAAATGATATAATGTCACTTCATATGCGTAGTGATTACGAATCGGGCTGTGAACTGCAAGGTCAGCAGTTCGAAACTACCAGCTGTTCCACGGGAGAAAGATGGAAAGATGAGGCTTTCTGCTCCCGTAAAGATTTATAGCCTCGGAAACCCTGTACAGGGTCGCTATGAGTCGGAATTGACTCCACGGCACATAACAACAACAACATATTTTGTGTAAGAACATTGTAACAGGTTTTTGTTTTTTTTTTAAATTCCTTCCTTCCATACTTTGAAAAACTCTTGTAATGTATTTTAATTTTATATTTGAAAAGACGTACTATTTATTGCTATTATTTTTGCCTTAGACAATGAGTTGTCTTTTAAATCAATAAAAATGAAAAAAAAATGCATCATTTTAATTATTTATTGCATTGCCTGTGCTTTTAATTTATTTATGGATCAAATACCTTACATGTTTTCCACTTTCTTCATTAGTTATTTAATTCCATAATCATGGTGCTGTTACTGTTATTGTATGTTGCTGAGTCTATTATGAGCCACAGCAACTCTATGTAAAAGAGTTGAACAACCCAATGTGGTTTCCTAGGCTATAATCACTATGGAACAGATTACCAATGATTTCTCCCATGGAACAGCTTCTGGGTTTGAACTGCTCACCTTTCATAACAGCCTAGTGCTTAACAATTGCTCCATCAGGATGCCTTATAGTAATCATGCTTATTTAAATTATTTGTTAGCTAAATCCAACATCTGTGCTATAGCCCACACTGGTTCTATTGATTATTTTGCTTCATGTGTGTGTGTTTTTTTAGTTTGTTTAAAAAATATCATTTGAGATTATCTTTTGACCCTCTGTGTTCACTGATATTGTTTAGTTGTAGAAGTATCTATTTTCATCAGAAGTACATTCAAAAAATAATAATCTCTTTTCTACTGTTCTCTTCCTTCCCTCCTGATGTACTGTGGTACAGGAAATCTGATATATATACCAAACTAATTTCTCTATTTTATCACATATACTCCAAGTGACCTTTAAGCAATGATAGGACACGCTCCAGAAACACTTACAGTATCCTGTACTTATATAATTTCAGAGTAAGCATCCATCTCCACCTTGCAAATTAAAGTCAGCAATCTGTGCTTTTTATTATTAAGACTTTTTTGCTAAGTATTTGAGTCCTGAACAGTCTAGGATTGATTTTCAACTTAGTGTTGCTATTTTTTTTTTTTAAATCATCTGTCTTTCAGAGCATGTAACATAATGATTAAAGACAGATTTGAGTCAGTCGTAAAAACACACACACACACACACGAATTGCATTCTCTCATCAGAGTGTGCAGTCATGTGAGACTATGACTTTTGGGTTACAGCTCCCAGAGAACATTTTATGATTGAATCCTTGCTTATCAGATTGAAGTCTAAAAAATTTAGTGTTATTAGATTGATTTTTTTTCTTCAAAAAGTACATGTAGGTGTATCAGAGGCTAAGTTGGGACTAAACATATTTTAGAAAAGATTCAAAAGCTACTATATCTGTTACAGGTCATTTAACTTTTCATTAAATCTGTATTAAATATTTGACTTGATATGTGTGAAATTTGTACAATTGCAATATACCCATATATTTTCATATATGTACTAATTTATTTAATACTAAAATATCCCATGTTATCTGTTTGCCTTCATTTCATTGCTTTAAAAGCAAACAGGAGAGGTTCCGGTTTGCCTGGAGAGGTTCCGGTTTGCCAGAGTGACCAGACGTGCTAGTGAGTAGGGGCTCCGGGATCGGGAAAGAAAACCACGAGAGTTGAGCCTCCCAAGTGGGAATTCACAGTCACACGGCCCTCGTAAAGCTTAGTGCGCCAGAGGCTTAGACCCGTTTCATTGAGAAATCACTGTGCAAGGAATTACAGGCTTTTT
>NW_006408520.1:3779782-3780876 GCF_000296735.1 Chrysochloris asiatica
ACTAATTTATTTAATACTAAAATATCCCATGTTATCTGTTTGCCTTCATTTCATTGCTTTAAAAGCAAACAAACAAATATATCATAGCTAGCTATTCAGAAAATGAAAGGGAAACCTTTATAATTTGGATTTTTGTAGCTAAGTAAATATTGATATATGATTATCTTTAGTGTAAGCTTGTAGAATATTAAAATCATGGATTCAGAAAACAAATTATGATGTACTTGCAAAGTATGTCATTTCATTATTATATTTTGTGCCTTGTATCCTCTTGTATTAAATGGGGTTCAGAAAAATATCTTTCTTCTATAGTTTTAATTCAGTGTTCCCATGTTCTGCTCAAATAGCTGCCTCTTGGTCCAGGTACAGATTCCTCATGAGCATAATTAAATTAAGTGCTCAGGAATACTCATACTTTGCAATGTTGTCACCAGTTTGTCATGATCCACACAACCAAAAGTCTATGCATAGTCAATAAAGCACAGGTAAACATCTTTCTGATATTCTGTGCTTTCAGCCAAGAGCCATTGGACATCAGCAATGATATCCCTCATTCCACGGCCTCTTCCCACTGCTCGTCTGTCAGTTTGTTGTACTGTGGTGGCTTGTGAGTTACTGTGTTTCTGAAAGCTATGCCACCAGTATTTTCAATACCAGCAGGGACATCCATGGTGAACAGGTTTCAGATGAGGTTCCAGATGAAGACAGACTAGGAAGAAGGAGTGACGAACTACTTCTGAATATTCCATCACTGAAAACCTTATGAATAGCAGAGAAACATTGTCAGATATAGTGTGGGAAAATGAATCCCTCGGGTTGGAAGGCACTCAAAATGCAACTGGGGAAGAGCTGCCTCCTCAAAGTAGAGTTGACTGTGATAACGCAAATGGAGTAAAGATCGTGGGAGAAAAGCTCATGGGACCATCATTTACTGATGGGGCACAACTCAAAATGAGAGAAACAGCTGTAAACATCCATTAATAATCAGAACATGGAATGTACGAAGTATGAATCGAGGAAAATTGGAAGTTGTCAAAAATGAAATGGAACACATAAACATCAATATCTTAGACATTAGTCAGCTGAAATGGACT
>NW_006408520.1:3782296-3794597 GCF_000296735.1 Chrysochloris asiatica
TCTGCCAAGAAATTTGGAAGACAACTATCTGGCTGACTTATTGGAATAGATCCATATTTGTGCCCATTCCAAAGAGAGGTGACCCAAAGAAATGCGGATATCATCAGACAATCTCTTTGAAATTCCATGCGAATAAAGTTTTATTAATACAGAAATGGCTGCAAGCATACATTGAAAGAAAACTTTCAGAGGTTCAAGCCAGATTCAGAAGAGGGTATGGAATGAGGGGTATCATTACTGATGTCCGATGGATCTTGGCTGAAATCAGAGAATTTCAGAAAGATGTTACCTGTGCTTTATTGATTACACAAAAGCTTTCGATTGTGTGGATCATGAAAGGCTATGGACAATATTGAGAAGTATGCATATTCCAGAACACTTAATTGTGCTCATGAGGAATCTGTATATGGACCAAGAGGCAAATGTTTTAACAGAATCTGGGAACACTAATTGGTTTAAAATTGGGAAAGGTGTGCGACATGATTGTTTTCTTTCACCATACTTATTCAACCTTTATGCTGATCAAATAATCTGAGAAGCTGGGTTCTATGAAGAAAAACATGTCATCAGGATGGGAGGAAGACTCATTAACAACCTGTGATATGCAGATGATACAACCTGGCTTACTGAAAGTGAAGAGGACTTAAAACATTTACTGATGAAGATCAAAGAGCATAGCCTTCGGCATGGATTACGTCTCAATGTAAAGAAAACAAAAGTCCTCACCACTGGACCAGTAAACAACATTCTTATCAACAGAGAAAAGATTAAAGTTGTCAAGGACTTCATTCTTCTTGTATCAACTATCAACACTCATGGAAGCAGCAGTCAAGAAATCAAACGACTTATTGCAATAGGCAAATCTGCTGCACAAGCCCTTTTTAAAGTGTTGAAGAGCAAAGATGTCAGCTTGAGGACTAAGGTATGTCTGACCCAAGCCATGGTATTTTCAATAATCTCATATGCATGTGAAAGCTGGACAGTGTTGGAAGAAGTGCAGCCAGAGCGACCCTTGGAAGCTAAGATGTACTTCGGACATATTGTGAGATGGGACCAGTCACTGGAGAAGGATATCATGTTTGGTAAGGTTGAGGTTCAGAGATAAAGAGGAAGACCCCATCTAGATGGACTGGCAAAGTGACAGCATTAATGGGCTCAAGTGTGGTAACAATTGTGAGGTTGACCCATGACCAGGTTGTGTTTTGTTCTGTTGTACATAGGGTAACTATGAGTCCGTACTGACTCGATGGGACCTAACAACAACAAGAAGATAGTTTTAATGCAAATACATGTGAATTGCTTAGAATACTTTTCAGTGTTATTCAACATTAGAAAATTATTTGTCATTACAACTCTTCTATGCTATGTGATTTCAAGGTACAAATTTCAACTAAATTCCCTGATTTATAATCAGCTTAGAAACTGATCATTATACTAATATTTTAAGGCCAGGATGAAATCAAAGGTATCAACTACTACTACTCAACACTATATACTAGGTACTTCACAGTTGGCAAAACAAGAAAAGTAAATTTAAATGTGCAAACACAGGAAAGAAAGAAATTAATTATCTATGTGATTGGGATTTAAAGCCAATATTCTATATTCAACTTTATTTATATGTATCAGAATAATCCATTCAAAATTTAAATATATATATATGTTATTTTAAAAAGGAGCTCTGGTAGCGTAGTGGTTATGAATCAGGCTGCAAACAACAAGATCAGCAGTTCGAAACTACCAGCTGTTCCACGGGAGAAAGATGAGGCTTTCTACTCCCATAAAGATTTACAGCCTTGGAAATCCCGTTCAGGGTCACTATGGGTCGGAACCGACTTGACAGCACTTAACAACAACAACAACATTTTAAATAACTAAGAAAAATCAAATTATCCAGAAATAACTCTAACATATTTTTATGACCTAAATGTATATAGGGATGAAGACGCTTTGCATTTTAGAAACTGAGGGAAGAAAAGTAAAAATCAAGCCTCTATTTGCACTATTGAAGGATTCTTTGGGGAAAATATTTATCTATGCAGAAAACAGTAAAAAAAAAAAAAAAAAAGAGAGAGAGACTACAAAGAGTCATTCTGCTAAAAATAAATGATGGAAGCTCGAAGCTCAATCATTTTAAGAGGAGACAATTTATCAAGAGCTATTGATAGTGAAGCACAAGACAAAGGTGCACTGAAGACATTGGCAATGAATAAGGCACTGAAAATTGATACAAACTGAAAACTTTCAATTAATTGATGTGTCACTTAAATCACTCACTCATCTATGTACTGAAGGCACTCACTCATCTATGTCAAGAAATTTGGAACACAGTAACCTGGTCAACTGATTGGAAGTGATCCATTTTTGTGCCCATTCCAAAGAGAAATGATCCAATGGGGAGGTGAAATTGTAGGACAATATCATTAATATGGCATGCCAAAATTTTTGCTAATGATAGTTCAAAAATGGCTGCAGCAGTACATTGACAGGCAACTTCCAAAGGTTCAAGCCAGATACAGAGGAAGACATGAAATGAAGGATATAATTTCTGACATCACCTGGATCTTGGATGAAAGAAGAGAATACCAGAAAGATGTTTACCTATGCTTTGTTGACTATGCAAAGGCTTTCGATTGGGTGGACCATGAAAAGGATGGACAAGATTGCAGAGAATGTGAATTACAGAATATTTAATTGTACTCATGAGGAATCTGTACATAGACCAAGAAACAGTTGTTCAAACAGAACAAGGGAACTCTGAATGGGTTGAAATTAGGAAAAGTGTACACTAGGGTTGAATTCTTTCACCATACTTATTCAATCTGTATACTTAGCAAATAATTCAAGAAGCTGAATTATATGAAGAAAAATGTGACATCAGTGTTAGAGGAAGATTCATTAACACCCTGTGATATGCAGATGACAAAACCTTCCTTGCTGAAAATGAAGAGGACATAAAATATTTACTGATGAAAATGAAAAATTGAAGCCTCCTGTATGGGTTGCACCTCAATATAAATAAAACAAAAATACTACCACTGGATCAATACATAGCATTAAGATAAATGGAGAAAAGACTGATGTTGTCAAAAACTGAATTTTGCTCAGATCAGCCATCAACACTCATGAAAGCATCAGTCAAGAAATCAAATGACATATTGCATTAGACAAATCTGCTGTACAAGACCTCTTTAAAGTGTTCAAGAGCAAATATTTCATTTTGAGGACTAAGATGCGCCTGACCCAAGCCATGGTATTTTCAATAACCTCATATGCATGTGAAAGTTGGGCAATGTATAAAGAAGACTTTAGAAGAATTGGTGCATTTGAGTTATGGTGTTGGAGGAGACTATTTAAAAACCCTGGACCACCAAAAGAACAAAATATGTATGTTGGAAGAAGTACAGTCAGAATGCTCCTTAGAAGCCACAATGGCCAGACTTCCTCTCTCACACTTCAAACATGTTATCAGAAGGGATAAGTACTTGCAGAAGGACATCAGGCTTGGTAAAGTGGTGGATCAGCAAAAAATAGAAGACCCCCAATGAGGTGGATTGGCATACTCGCAGCAGCAATGGGTTCAAATGTAGCAACAATTGTGAGACTGGTGCAGGAGGAGCAGTTTCGTTTTAATGTGCATAAAGTCGCTATGAGTTGGTACTGACTCAACTGCACCTAACAAGAACAACAATAATGTATATAAGGGGAGTATGGTGGATCCATAGGGTAAGCACTGGATAAGGATAAGGTTGCTGGTTTGAATCCACCAGTTACTACGAGGGAAAAGATGAGACTTTCTGTTCCCTCTAAGATTTACAGCATTGGATACTCTATGCACGGTCATTATGAGTCAGAACCTGCTCAAAAATACTGAACAACAACAACAGTATAAAGGTGCCATTGTGGCGCCGAAAGTTAAGCCTTGTACTCCTAACCTCAAGATCAATAGTTCAATCCCACAAGCTGCACTATGAAAGAAAGATGAGTCTGTCTACTCCCATAAAGATTTATAGTCTCTGAAACTCTTGGCAGCAAAAGCAGTTCTACTGTATCCTAGAATAGAATATGACTTGACAACAATTGATTAGTGGTTTATATGTGTATAATTAGAAAATCATTTTGAAGTACATTTATAAAAACCTACATATTCATGGATATAAACATATCAGACAGGATGCTAAAACCTTCAAATTTCTTGTAAGAAGGTATTTTGAATAAAAATCTCAAAGATTTTTGGAGAAACTTGTCAACTTGACTTTTATATGCATATATTTTAGAAAAACGCCAAAAGTAGTCAGTATATCTCTGAAAAAGAAAGATGATATAGTATTAATTCTATTGCTAAAAGTAAATTTATTTTAAAATTGTGCTTATCAGTCAAACAGAACAAATATATTTTGCATTTACATAGTGATAACAGGAGTGATATCCACTGTCTTGTTTTGGACTTTAATCATCTGTCACAGGGCACTTCAGTACTCATAACATGTATCCGTATTGCACCAGGACTCTATAGTAATGACATTTTTTATTGGACTTTAAGAGTAATACCTGGTAGATACTTTAGATGTGTGTATTTAAAAGTGGAATGAGGTGAAAATTTAAGGACCTATAACAACAACAACAATGTCGTATTAAATCAATAAAGTTAAAAAAAGAGAAAGAGAGAGAAGAGAGAAAGTATATAAATAGTGCCTGTTGGACACCCTGTCATTAAGCATTCTTACAGTTTCTTGGAGAGTGCCTTAAGATTGGGAAGGTAACATTTACCAAAACAGAATACACTGTTCCAAGCTATTTGTTATGAGATTAAGAAATCTACAAGAGACTATTATAGCAGGCAGTTAAGTACTGGGCTATACTAACTGAAAGGTTGTTTGTGCACACCCAAGACCTTAGAAGAAAGGCTTGGAGATCTAGTTTAAAAGGTAACAGACTTGAAAATCAGAATCCAATTATTCAGCTAGTATAGTACTTTACTAGTAAGTACTAGATGTTACTAGTATAACAAATTCAGGCTTAACAACTAGACGACTTCCATTTTGTTCCTTGTTGTTGTTGGGTGACATCAAGTTGGTACCGATTCATACTGACCCTATGTACAGCAGAATGAAACGCTGCCTTTTCATGGGCCAACTTCACAATTGTTGCCATGCCTGAACCCACTGATGCTGACACTTTGCCAGTCTATCTCGCTGGGAGTCTTTGTCTTTTATCTGACCCTTTACCTTACCAAACATGATGTCCTTCTCCAATGACAAGTCCCTCCTGACAATATGTCCAAAGTATGAGAGACGAAGTTTGGCCATCCTGGCCTCCAAGGAGCACTCTGGCTGCACTTCTTCCAACACAGACCTGTTTGTTCTTTTGGGAGCCCATGGCACTTTCAATATTCTCCTCCAACACCATAACTCAAAAGCATCAATTCTTCTACAGTCTTCCTTATTTACTGTCCAGTTTTCGCATGCATATGAGGTTATTGAAAAGACCCTGGCTTGGGTCAGGCGCACCTTAGTCCTCAAGCTGACATCTTTGCTCTTCAACACTTCAAAACGGTCATGTGCAGCAGATTTGCCTAATGCAAAACATCATTTCATTTCTTGACTGCTGCTTCCATGAGGGTTGATACTTGATCCAAGAAGAATGAAGTCCTTGACAACTTCAATCTTTTCTCCAATGATAAGAATGTTGTTTATTGGTCCAGTGGTGAGGATTTTTGTTTTCTTGACATTAAGATGAAATCCATACTGAAGACTGTGCTCTTTGATCTTCATTGGTAAATATTTTAAGTCATCTTCACTTTCAGCAAGCAAGGTTGTATCATCTGCATATCGCAGGTTGTTAATGAGTCTTCCAATCCTGATGCCACACTTTTCTTCATAGAACCCAGCTTCTTGGATTATTTGCTCAGCATACAGGTTGAATAAGTATGGTGAAAGAATACAACCTTGTCACACACCTTTCTTAATTTTAAAACATTCAGTGTTCCCATGTTCTGTTCGAACAACTATCTCTTGGTCCAGGTACAGATTCCTCATGAGCAAAACTTAGTGTTCAGGAATACTCATACTTTGCAATATAGTCCATAGCTTTTCATGATCCACACAATCAAAAGCATTTGTGTAGTCAATAAAGCATAGGTAAACAGCCTTCTGGTATTCTCTGCATTCAGCCAATATCCATCAAATATCATCAATGATATCCCTTGTTCCACGTCCTTTCCTGAACCCAACTTAAACCTTTGGAAGTTCTCTGTCAATGTATGCCTACAGCTGTTTCTGTATTACATTTAGTAAAACCTTACTCACATGGGATATCAACAGATTTTCTGATGATTTCCGCATTCTGTTGGGTCACCTCTCTTTGGAATTGGCACAGATATGGATCTCTTCGAACCAGTCGGCCAGATAGTTATCTTCCAAATTTCTTGGCATATATGAGTGAGTACCTCCTGTGCCACCTCACTTTCTTGAAAGATTTCAGTTTGTATTCCATCAATTCCTGGACCGGACCGTTGTTCTTTGCCAATTCCTCCAATGCACCTTGGACTTCCTCCTTCAGTATCATTGGCTCTTGATCATATGCTACCTCTTGAAATGGTTGAACAGCAACCATTTTCCTTTTGATAAAGTGACTGTGTATTCCTTCCATCTTCTTTTGATACTTTCTGCATCATTCAATAATTTATCCAGAGAATCTTTCAATAACAAAAGTCGAGGCTTGATTTTTTTCTTCAGTTCCCACAGCTTGAGAAATGCTGAACATGTTCTTCTTTTTTGTTTTTGACTCCAGGTCTTTGCATGTTTTATGGTAATATTTGCCTTTGTCTTCTCAAACTGACCTTTATAATTTTCTGTTCAGCTCTTGTACCTCCTCATCGCTTCCATTTGCTTTAGCATCTCTATGCTAGAGAAAAAGTTTCAGTGTCTCTTCTGACATCCATTTTGGCCTTTTCCTTCTTTCTTATTTTCTTAATGACTTTTTGCTTTCTTCCTGTATGATGTTCTTGATGTCATCCCACAACTCTTCTGGTCATGGGTCTTTAGTGTTTAATGTATCAAATCTTCAGATTTGTTCTTCAGATGATCTCTAAATTCAGGTGGGATGTATTCAAGTTCATATTTTGTCTCTCATGGACTTGTTTTCATTTTCTTGTGCTTCAGTTTGAATTTGCATATGAGTAATTGATGGTCTGTTCCACAGTCTGCCCCTGGCCTTGTTTTGACTGATGATATGGAGCTTTTCCATCATTTCTTTCCACAGATTTAGTCAATTTGATTTCTGTGTATTCTATCTGGTGAGGTCCATGTTTATAATTGTCTCTTATGCTGTCTAAAGAAGGTATTTGAAACCAACAAATCATTGATTTTGCACAATTCTGTCATGCAATCTCCAGCATCATGTCTATCACCAAGACCATGTTTTCCAACTACTGATCCTTCTTCTTTGTTCCCATTTGCATACTAATCAACAGTAATGATCAATACATCTTGATTGCACGTTTGGTCAACTTCAAATTGAAGAAGTTAGTATAATTCTTCTATTTCATCCTCTCTGGCTTTAGTGGTTGGTGCACACATTTGAATAATAGTGGTATTAACTGATCTTCCCTTAGGTGCATGGATATTATCCTATCACAGACAGCATTGTACCTCATGACTGATCTGCATATGTCCTTTTTGACAATGAATGCAACACCATTCCTCTTCAATTTGTCATTCTCGACATAGTAAACCATGTGATTGTCCTATTCAAAATGGCCTATACCAGTCCATTTCAGCTCACTAATGCCTAAGATATTGAGGTTTATGTGTTCCATTTCATTTTCGACAATTTATAATTTTCCTCGATTTATACTTCGTACATTCCATGTTCTGATTATTAATGGATGTTTACAGCTGTTTCCTTCATTTTGAGTTGTGCCCATCCGCAAATGAAAGTCTTAGAAGCTTTACTCCCTTGGGCTTTACTCCATCGCATCATCATGATCAACTCTACTTTGAGGAGGCAGCTCTTTCCCAGTAGCATTTTGAGTGCCTTCCAACTTAAGGGGCTCTTTTGCTTATCTGACCTTATCTGACAGTGTTTCTCTGCTATTAATAAGGTTTTCAGTGACTAAATATTTGGAAGTAGTTCACCACTCCTTCTTCCTAGTCTACCTTCATCTGGAAGCTCATCTGAAACCTGTCCACCATGGGTGACTCTACTGGTATTTAAAATACCGGTGGCATAGCTTCCAGAATCATAGCAACTCACAAGCCACCATAGTACAACAAGCTGACAGATGAGTGGTGGCCTTATGTATCAGGAAACATGATATTAACTATGGCTGGAGTATCTGGTAAACCTGAAAAGAGAGGTCCAGGAAGGCTCCTAAGATTTTAGAAAAAGATGCAGAATAAAACTTATAGATGAGCACAGTAGGCAATGTCAAACTGTATGTGCCTTATCTTCCGGTAGCAGAGAATGTTTCAGAGGAAGAAGCATCATTTAGGAAGGCCTTACCACTACCTTCAGGTACATATATTATATCATATTCTTTCTAGTGATTATTTCTTGTTGGAATTGACTGATAATAAAAATATTCATTTCACTTTCATTGATATCACATATCAGTATTATTAATCACACAACATTATTTCAGACTAAGGTCCCATGAAGTCCTAGTGTGGCACAGCAGGATACATACTGGACTGAAAATCGCAAGGCTGGAGATTCAAACTCTCCAGCTTCTCTTTGAAAACCAAGGGTTGCTATCATTCAGAACAGATTCGATGACACTTAACAGCAACAACAGCAAAAGTCCCGTATTTTAGCTAAGGAGGTTCAACAATAGATACATGATGATGAACCTAATCAACTGGTGAAATTATTGCTTGAAACCATTCGTCCAAGTTTGAACAGGCTCTGAGCTTGGGTTCTGACCTCCAGAATGACTTTTATGTGCTAAAACAATGGGTCAATATATAGGGTCATGTTCCCCAGTATCTAGAATATGCTGGGCCAGGAACTAATAGGTCAAAGAATGAATGGCCCTTTTCTCCACCATGCCTAATAAATAATTTATACATTCTGAGCTTCAAAACTATAGGCTCTGGATGAATAAAAATCTTGGTCCAGTGAAGCAGTAGAAAAACATAACTAAACAATACAAAAACAGCTATTATACATGTCAGGACACTTGGTAACTTCCTTAATTGGCATGAAAAGATAATTTTTTGGTGAAAGATTTAGTAACTTATCCTTATATAATCCCTAACTCTTCTTTTTTTTATTCCCTTTACCTTTTATTCTTACTATCTGGGATCATATTCTAAAATTAACTTCGTGAACATAGTCTTGCTCTTAAGCTCTGCTCTGACAGAAAAATTAATCACCTACCACTATAATGTAACCAACTGAACACAGAGAGAGAGAAAAAAAAATCAACAATTTATTTTTAAAATACCTTGAGCTTAACATTTATTTTTCATTTACCAATATTTTGATAAGCTACAAGCTTTGTTTTAGAGTCCTGGGATGGTGCTATAGGATAAGCATTGGACTGCTAATGGCAAGGTTGGCAGTCAAAACCTAACAGCTGCTCTGCATAAACCTTATACAGGATTGTTATGAGGCAGAACCAATTCGATGCCATTTAACAAGAACAACAAAATAGGGGAAAATCTTGAAAAGAAGTGGAACAAACTATATTCTGAGAAGCTTATTAAAATATGATCCAAATACATGATATTATAATTCAAGAATGTTGTTATTGTTGCTGTTAGATGACATCAAATTGGTGCCAACTCACAGTGACCTTATGTACATCAGAACAAAATACTGCCCCACTTGCACCAATCTCACAATCGTTGCTACCCCTGAGCCCATGCTGCTTCCAGTGTGCCAATCCTTCTTTTTGCTGACCCTTCACTTTATCTATCATGATGTCCTTCTCCAAGGACTGGACCCTTCAGATAATATGTCTGAAATATGAGAGAGGATGTCTGACCATCCTGGCTTCTAAGGAGAATTCTAGCTGTACTTCTTCCAACACACATTTCTTTGTTCTTATGGAAATCCATTACATTCTTATCAATGGAGAAAAGATTGAAGTTGTGAAGGACTTCATTCTTCTTTGATCAACTATCAACACTCACAGACACAGCAGTCAGGAAACCAAACGACGTATTGCATTAGGCAAACCTGCTGCACAAGACCTTTTAAAAGTGTTGAAGAGCAAAAATGTCAGCTTGAGGACTAAGGTGTGTCTGAGCCAAGCCATGGTATTTTCAATAACCTTATATGCGTGGGAAACCTGGACAGTGACTAAAGAAGACCATAGAAGAATTGACACCTCTGAGTTATAGTGTTGGAAGAGAATATTGAAAGTGCCATGGGCTGCCAAAAGAACCAATAGATCCATTTTGGAAGAAGTGCAGACAGAGTGTTCCTTGGAGGCCAAGACGGCCAAACTTCGTCTCTCATACTTTGGACATATTGTCAGGAAGTACCAGTTGCTGGAGAAAGATATCATGTTTGGTAAGGTGGAGGGTCAGAGAAAAAGAGCAAATCCCCCAACGAGATGGATTGGCCAAGTGGCAGCATCGATGGGCTCAAGTGTGGCAACACAGTGAGGTTGGCCCAGGATCAGGCAGTGTTTCGTTCTGCTGTGCATAAGGTCGCTATGGATTGGTACCAACTCGATGGCACCTAACAACAACAACAACAACATGGTGATCGATGATACTTTTAATATTCTCCTCCAACACCATAACTCAAATACATCAATTCTATGGTATTCTTTATTCATCATCCAACTTTCACATGCATATGCAGTTGTTGAAAATACCATGGATTGGGTCAGGTGTACCTTTGTTCTTTGTTCTTGAACTCTTCAAGCGGTCTTATACAGCTTATTTGCCTAATGTAATATGCCATTTGATTTCTTGACTGATGCTTCCATGAGTGTAGATGGTTGTTCTCAGCAAAATGTAGTCTTTGACAATATCAATCTTTTCTCCATTTACCTTGATATTATTTGTTGGTCCAGTGGTGAAGATTTTTGTGTTATTTATATTGAGGTACAAACCATACTGTGGTCTTTGACTTTCATCAGTAAGTATTTTAAGTTCTTTTCACTTTCAGCATGCAAGGTTGTATCATCAGCATAATGCAGGTTGCTAATGAGTCTTCCTCCTATCCTAATGACACATTTTTCTTCGTATAATCCATCTTCTTAGATTGTTTGCTTAACATACAGATTGAATAAGTATGGTGAAATAATACAACTTTGGTGGCACCTCTCCTAATTTTAAACTCTTTGGTGTTCCCTTGTTCTGTTTGAACAAATGTTTATCCTACAACCACACCAGGACTTTAGGTATGTTATTAGCATTACTTAATTGTGCTCATGCAGAACCTGTACATTTATCATGGGGCAGACATTAGAATAGAACAAGGAAACACCATGTGGTTCAAAAATCATGAAAGGGCAGTATTCTTTTTATCATACTTATTCAATTGTGTGCTGAGCAAATAACCTGAGAAACTGGAATATTTGAAGAACAATGTGGCATCAGGATTGGAGTAAAGCTCATTAACAATCTGATATGTAGATAGTACAACCTTGCTTTCTGAAAGTTAAGAAGATTTGAAGTACTTACAGATGAAGATCAAAGATTACAAACTTCATTATGGATTATACATAAACATGAAACAAAAAAATCTCACAACTTGACCAATAAGCAACATTATGATAGATGGAGAAAAGATTGAACTTATCAAGGATCTCAATCAAAAAATCATATTTCATTGGGCAAAAGACGTCTTCAACATGGTAAAAAGCAGATATCACTTTGAGCATGACTTGTGCCTGATTCAAGACATGGTATTTTCAATTGTTTCTTCTGCATATGAAAACTGAGCAAGGAATAAAGGAGACCAAATAAGAATTAATGTCTTTGATTTATTGTGTTTATGAATATTAATTATACCCTGAACTACTCTGGTAGCATAATGGTTACGAGTTGGGCTGCTAGCCTCAAGGCCAGCAGTTTGAAACTACCACCTGTTCCATGGGAGAAAGATGAAGCTCTCTGCTCTCATGAAGATTTACAGCTTTGGAAGACCTACACAGGGTCGCTATGAGTTGGACTCAACTCCATGGCACACAACAACCACCACCATGAACTGCCAAAAGAATAAACAAATCTGTTGAGTTGCAGTTGGGCATGCAAAAGGCAGACAATGAATAAGGAAGACTTAAGAAGAACTGAGTCCTGGTGTGGAGCTGTGGGTTAATGCAAAGCCATTTGAACTG
>NW_006408520.1:3795582-3797131 GCF_000296735.1 Chrysochloris asiatica
CCTCCATCTTTGGTGTCGCTGCTTTTCTGGATAGGGTCCTGCATTGCACTTGTGCTCTTCTCCCTTGATGGTTCTAGAGTCCTCTACTTCTGGACTGTAAGATTAACTACTCCCCTGTTTTTGTTACAGAACTTCTACCTTTACTGTTGTGACAGTCACAATTAGTCTTGATAACAATTACTCACTATTGAATCACAAGAATCCTATCCCCATCTCCTTTTACCAGACTTGTCTAGACAAGATGAAAACTATTCAGTGGGAACACTACCTTTTCCACACACTCTTGGACTAAACTCCTTCTGGAAAACTTGTAAGCCAGTCACTTCGTAAACTCTATCGCCCCCTCATTTTAGGTAGCTAATGTCTAAGTTGCCTGTCCCTATCTACCTTGTACACAGAGGGGATAGGATTGATAATTGGTGTGAAGACTCCTTCCCTTTCAGTTGGTACCTTGAGCGACTACATTCAGGTTCATCAGATTGTAGTAATTTACACTTGTTTCCATCATCAAAAATTGTTTGCTTTTTAACCTAACTCTAGTCAAGTTTTGATTATCAAACCATTGAGCTAGGTCAAATGGGTACTATCTTCAAGTTTGGATGTTCTTGTACGTCTCCCCTCACTTCATATCAGTTGGATGCTTCACTTTCAGTTCTAGCCCTCTGTGGCTATGTCCTTTTCCATGGGTTCAGGAGTCCCCAGGTCTCACCATACTTCAAACCAACCAGCCCTTCCTCTTCTCTCTCTCATCTCCAGGTAAACGGAAGTCTACGAAACATGGTTGAAATCAGCCCATTTCTTCATTACTTGCCAGGCCTATCTTTTGAAGTATTGTTGGGTATGTTCAAACCACCAGCCTTCAGGTTGGCAATCAAGAAGTGGGCATATATTACATTCCTAAAAATAATTGCTTTATATTTAAATTTAATTATACCCATATACAAAATGCATCCTATTTTATACTAGGACTTCAAATACTTTCTTATGATGATCAAAGATTCCAGTCTTTAGTATGGATTGTACCTCAATGTAAAGAAAATGAAAATAATCACACTGGACCAATGACATCAGGATAAGTAGATAAAAGATTGATGTTAAAGATTTTATTTTACTTGGATCCATAATCAAAGCTCATGGAAAGAGAAGTTAAGAAATTGAACATCCTGTATTAAGCAAATTACTGTAGAAGACCTCTTTTAAGTATTAAAAATGGACTTCTGGTGTGGTGCTGTGGATCAGCATTAGACTGTGAACCTGCCAAATGCTCCTCAGACAGGGTTGCTATGTGTTGGAACTGACTCAGATTCAGTGGAACAACAACAAAGTGTTATATAGCAAAAGTGTCAGATTAAAGATCAAGATGTTCCTCACCCAAGCAATGTCATTTTCAATAACCTCATATACATATGAAAGCTGAACAATGTATGAATAAGGACAACCAGAGAAGAACTGATGCATCCAAAGTGTGCTGTTGGAGAAGAATATTGAGAGTATTATAGATGATCAGAAGAAGGAAAAAATCTGTTTTTGGAAATACAGCCAGATCGCT
>NW_006408520.1:3798521-3799298 GCF_000296735.1 Chrysochloris asiatica
AAAGCAATATGGCACTTCCTCAGAAGGTTGGAAATGGAAATACTTTATGATCCAGCAATTCCTCTACTTGGTATTTACCCACAAGAAACACAAGCCATAGCACGATTAGATATATGCACACTAATGTTCATAAGAGCACTATTTACAATAGCAAAAATATGGAGACAGCCTAAATGCTCATCAATTGAAGAATGGATAAACAAACTGTGGTACACAATGGAATACTATGCTACCTTGAAGAACAACAGGGCAGGTGCAAGCCACCGGATAACATGGATGAACCTTGAGCACATTCTGCTGACTGAAATTGGTCAGTCACAAAAGGAAAAATACTGCATAAGACCATTATTGTAAAAGAGTAAGAAAAAGAACCCACCCTAAAGGGGGAAAAAAAAAACAAAACCCCTATATATATAATTGCTGATCACCGGGATGTATGGGATGAGAGGAGGGGAGGGAAGGAGGAGAAGATAGAGCACAGAGTATGGAATAGACACAGGAAATCTTGGGTGCTGGGGACGGTGGGCAATACACAAGAAGGGGGAGGGGAATAGAAGAACAAAGCAGATGGGAGAACAGTTAGGCAGGTTCACATGGGCCAAGTGGGACAGAGGTATATGATGATGTATGGACAACCTTGGAATACCAGTGCTTCAGATACAGGGATTGAGGCATTGTTTGAAATGATAAAAGAGGGGAATAATGTTAAGGTGTTTGGCTGTCTTTTGAATCTTGGTTTCCCTTGCCTACCACTGTGAAATTGACACTGGGGGGGGG
>NW_006408520.1:3800053-3802553 GCF_000296735.1 Chrysochloris asiatica
AGTAGCTCAAAAAAGGGAACAAATCTTTACAGCAAGGATCACTCCCACCCTCTCAGTACACAGGGTTGACAGGAATGGGCTACTTAGACATTGGTTACCCAAACTGGGGTGGGGGAAGGTGCTTTAAAGGCCAGAGTGACTGGCTTACAAGCTTTCAAGAGGGAGCCTAGTTCCAGACAGGGCAGAGGTAGGTAGAACCTCCACTAAATGATTTCCAATCTGTTGGGTCTGGGCTGGCAAAAGGAAATGAGGATAAGACTCTTGTGGTACAAGAGTGAATAATCACCATCAAGACTGACTGTGAGGGTCAGAAATGTAGAGGTAGATGTTTTTGACAAAAGGAGGGAAGTGATTGATTTTATAGCACAGGAGTGGAGGTCCCTGGGACCATCAAGTGAGAAGAGCAGAGAGTGTGACCCTACCCAGAGAGGCAGTAACGTCAGGAATGGAGACAGAAATGATGACTTGAACAGATGGAGTATCTGGGGACATGGTACTCAGGGAAGGAGAGTGGTTGTGTGCTGACAGCCAGGGGTGGGGTGGACCGCTGAGGTGTATTCATTGGTTATTTGATGATGCATGGAGGGGATTGTAAACCCACATAATTCACAATAAAAACTTAAAAAAAAAAAATCTGCATTCTGACTGTCAAATTTATTCTAATCAACTTTTAGAAAAGATAAACACATCATTTTCCAACATAATCTCCTTTCTTTTCAAAACACTTTGTCCATCTGTCAATAAACTTTTATACTGCTTTACTTAAAAATGTTTTGGGGTAAGCTGCAAGTTTCTAATGCACTCTTTTGTTCACTTCTTCATCAGAGGTGAATCTTCATCCTGGAAGGACAGCTTTCAGGGGCCCAAAGAGGTGAAATTCAGAAGGAGCAAGATCAGTGCAACTGGGAGGATGTGTTAACACCTGAAAATGAAGTTTTTACAGTGTCAACAATGTGGGCAGAGGTGTATAGACCTGCATTGTCATGTAAGATCACAATACCTTTGGATAGCAGTCCTCTGCATTTAATCTGAACTTTAGACTTCAGCTGTTCAGTAAGCATCTCACCGTAAACACCATTGTTGATTGTTGAGCTTTTTTCCTGATAGTGTTCCAATACTGGCCCTTGAGAATCCCAGAAAACCGTAGGCAGCAATTTTTTAGCTGATAGTTGACTTTGAACTTTTTCTTGGCTGGTGATTGAAGCTGTTTCTATTATATATCCTGCCATTTACTCTCAGGTTTGTAGTGATGATTTCATGTCTCGTCACCAGTGATGATTTTTTTAAAGGAAACTTTAACTCTCTTTGAGTATCAGTCAATTTTGTTTGCAGATATCCAAACACTTCTGTTCATGCTCTTCCATGAGTGGTTTTGGCACCCATCTCACACAAGCTTTTCAAAACCTAAATCTGTCAATGATTATATCATAGGTAGTGCCATGGCTGAAACCCCTCACGGAAGACATGAATATTTCACGTGCACACTCAATATTGCTATCAGATGTGGAAGTGGATTAGCATTTTAATATTACTGGAGTGCAGATAATTTTTTACTCCTTTGAGTTCTTTCTTTCTTTTAATTCATGAAACCCTTTGATTGTAAGAAGATTAATTTTAAACCAAAAAAAAAAAAAAATGCTGTTTTTAGGTTACATCAAGTCAGCTCATACACTGCTTGGTCCTATGCCATCCTCCCAATATTTATTATATTTGAGCCCATTGTGACAGTTCAGATCATTGAGGTCTTCCTCATTTTCACTGACCCTCTACTTTTCTATGCACAATGTCCTTTTCCAAGGATTGATCCCTCTTGATAACACATCCAACATATGTGAGACAGATCTTTACCATCCTGCTTCCAAGGAGCACTTGAGCTATAGCTCTTCTAAGACCGATATTTTCATTCTTCTTGGAGCCCTTACTGTTTCAGTATTCTTCATCAACACCACAACTCAGATGCGTTAATTCTTCTTCACTCTTCCTTATTCACTGTCCAGTTTTCATATGCATATGAAATGATTGAAGGTACCATAGCCTGGGTCAGGTACACCTTAGTCCTCAAAGTGACATTTATTTTTTAACACTTTAAAGAGGTTTTTTGCTGCAGATTTCCCCATTTCAATACAAATATAAACTACTTTAAACAAGTTGAGAAAGCTAAAGTAAAACAAATCACCTTAACTTCAATTATGTACATGAGATTTAAAATGTCTTTTCTACAATATTAGTCTTATTCAGTTCTTATTTTTTCAGAATTTAAGAATGGCAAAAACATAAAAATATTTTCTATGAGTACTGTTTATAATAATTCACAACTTACATAAACTCCACATTTCAACTATATTTAAATATGTATTATAGATAACTTGAAGAATCAGTAATAAAATGATATTCTTATAGGTTGTAATTAAATCTATTTCATATAGTTATCTGCTAAATTAATGCTGAGCAAATAATCCAAGAAGCTGGGTTATATGAAGAAAACCATGGCATCAGGATT
>NW_006408520.1:3803248-3805125 GCF_000296735.1 Chrysochloris asiatica
GTGGCAACAATAGTGAGGTTGGCCCAGGATCGGGCAGTGTTTCGTTCTGCTGTGCATGGGGTCACTACGAGTTGGTACCGACTTGATGGCACCTAACAACAACAACAACAACATGTACTCAATTTGGAAGGTCTACTTGCAAAAACTCAGCCAATGAAAACTCTATGGAATACAGTCCTACTCTGAGACACATGGGACGGTCTTAAGTTAGAATCAATTTCAAGGCACTGATTACTTGTTCCACAGGTCCTAGAGATAAAGCAGTAAAGAAAACGAAATTTGCAAAGCTCTTCCTCTCAAGAATTTTTTTGATTTCTGTGGGAATAATAAACACATATAATATCAAGTGTAGACTGCATTATAAAGAAAAATGAAGGGAAGTAAAGCAGATATAGAGAGATGGATTGATTGGGCCATTTCTACTTTCGATTGAAGGGGTAAGTACATTTTCACTTTAAAATTGTATTAATCATACTCTTGATGCTTGATGCTATCAGATATATCTTCAATTGTAGTCTGAGATTCAAGTTCAAGAGGAAAAATTCTAAGAACATATGAGTATCCACTTATATTGTTCTTGAGAGAAATGGCAATGTTATTTGTATCATGGTGCTTATATAGAAGTGACTGTGATACCCCAGTATTGAAATTCAGAATATTTAAGTCCTTTTTTGCATGTAGAAATACAATAGTGTATAATAAAATAATAACTGCATGTGCTGATTATATATCAGAATGTCTATTTTGTTTTTTAAAAAAACTAAACATTTTCATATGTAGATCATATTCTCAATGTACTGTAATTATTCGTTATCATCATGGGATTCATTGTTTTGTTTTGTATTATATTTTGTTGATGTTTTTCTTTGTTGTTGTTGTTTTTTAGCATTGCCTGCTTGAAATCAGGAACAAATATAATAAAAATAGCTTATATTTACTCAAAATCATTCTCTAAGTCACTCAAGGTCTTTCATAGACCTTTTTCATTGATCCTTACAACACTGAATTTTTAAGAAATGGCTACTGCACTTTTTCCAGGAACTAAGAGAAAGGCACAGCCAGATTAGCTACATTGCCCAAGGTCAGTCAACCTCACAATAGTAGAGCTGAGAATAGAATTGAGTTTACTGACTTTTTCCAAAGAACTAGCTTCAAAATCTTGCTTCACTGGAAGAGTGTTTTTTTTGTCATTACCAGGGGAGGAAAGATAAAAATAAAAAATTGCCTATGTCAAAATCTTGCCACCTTTAGAAAGGTTAGCTTTCTCATTATTCACAAAATTGGTGTTTTGTTTTGTTTTCTGTTTTAGAACCCAGGAACTATAATTAAATCTTGGGAAATCATGAAACTTGATTTTTAAAATTTAGTATTTAAGTAGTGTCTACACGTATTACCCTGAATAATTTTTAAAAAGTATATGTTTCCTAGTGTAATTTGGAAAAATGACACATGTTTAACTTAACAAATACTATTGAGACCTGTTGTGGAGTCCTGGTGTGGCACTGTGGGTTAATGTGCTAGACTGCAAAGTCAGTTTGAACCCAATGGTAGGCAGTTCAACCTCACCAGCTGCTCCTTGTAAACCCTATACAAGCTCGCTATAGGTCAAAACCAACTCGACGGCACTTATCAACAACAACTGAAACCTACTTAGAAAGCATGGTTTATGCATCGAATGATAATAATATTTAAAAGATATTTTGTTCTCTATTTCACTTACAAGGAACTACCTGTATAGTCCAAGTTATAACTCCATCTATGTAGTATATTATTAACAATATATGTAATGCATTACTATTGCATAATAGTTATTGTTAATAATATTAATAGATTGTTATTGTTAAGTACTGTTGAGCCAGTTCCAAGTCTTAGTGACC
>NW_006408520.1:3805446-3815613 GCF_000296735.1 Chrysochloris asiatica
AACTGCTCATCTTGAGGTTCACAACCTGATTTGTAACCACTACGCTACCAGAGGTCCTTGAAGAGGGCAATAGAAGATCATAAAAGATATACACATCTTGCTATGCAACAGTAGCAAGATGGAAACTTAACAATTGGTGCTGTGGACAGGATAGCTAGACAGTGACCACCACCACAGGCATTTTTTTTCTCTCATTTTGATTTGTAAGCCACTTCTGTGCCCGCTGAGTAGAATCTACTTTGAACTGCTGCTTGCTCTTTGTGTTGTGCTGCTGCCAACTGGTGAGCTTGCACTTGAAGCTGTGTTTCCTTGTGCTGCATTTGCTGAATCCTACCAAACTCTGGAGTCCTGGTGTGGTGCTGTAGGTTAATGTACCAGACTGCAAAGTTCATTTGAACCACAAGGTCAATGATTCAAACTCATCAGCTGCTCCTCCAAAACTCTATACAGGATTGCTATGGGTTGGAACTGACTTGACAGCACTTAACAACAAATGACTTATTCAATGCAAATATCTTTTCTTCACAACAACTTAAAAGGGAACTACACCCAAAGACCTCACCAGATGTAATACTCAGGAATCATACTGAATACATATGTGGGATGAGATGATGTAGAAGCTCAACATCATCAGTCAAAACAAGGCCAGAACCAATTGTGCAACAGACCATCATAGAAGCAACTTATTCATATACAAGTTCAAGATGAAGCTGAAGAAAATTAAAGCAATGCCACAAGAACAAAAATATAACCTTGAATATACCCCACTTGAATTTAGAGACCATCTCAAAATCAGAATTGATGCATTGCACACTAATGACCAAAGACCAGGAGAGTTGTGCAATGACACTATTCATGAAAAAAAAAAAAGACAAGATAATAAGGAAAAGCCAATGTGGATGTTAGAATAGACTCATAAGCTTCCTGTTGAGCACAGACAAGCTAAATCAACAGGAAGATATGATGAAGTAAAATAGTTGAACAGATAATCTTAAAGAGCAGCTACAGAAGACAATATCAAATATTCTAGCGAAATGTGCAAAGAGCTAGAGTTAGAAAAGCAAAAAGAAAGAACACACTCAGCATTTCTTAAGCTTAAAGAACTGAAGAAAACAATTCAAGCCTTGATTTGCAATATTGAAAGATTCTATGTACAAGATGTTGATTGACACTATAATTATCAAAACAAGATAGACGGAATGGACTCATTGCATCAAAAAGAATTACTCAATGTTCAGTCGTTTCCAGAGGAACAATATGATCAAGAACTGATGATACTGAAGGGAGAATTCCAAGAGGCACTGATGGAATTGGTGAAAAACAAGGCTCTAGGAAGTGACAGACTATAAATGGAAATCTTTCAACAAACTGAAGAAGCAGTGAATACACTCATTCCATTTACATCAAGAAATTTGAAAGATGGCCACCCGGTCAACCAATTCAAAGAGATTCATATTTGTGCCCATTTTAAAGAAAGAGACCCAGTGGAATGTGCAAACCATAGAACAATATCATTAATATCACATGCAAATAAAATTTTGCTAAACACAATTAAAACATGATTGTAGCAGTGGATTAACAGGAAACTTCCAGAAATTCAGTCAAGATTTAGAAGAAGATATGGAACGAAGTTATCATTGCTTACATAAAATGGATGTTCGCTGACATGCAGAATATCAGAAAGATGTTTACTTGACCTTCATAAACTATGCAAATATATTTTACTATGTGGGTCATAACAAACCATGGATAACATAGTGAAGAATGAGAACCCCAGAACAACTAATTGTGCTCATGAAGAAACTGCACCAAGAGGCAGTCATTAGAACAGAACAAGGGAATATTGAATAGTTTACAATGAGGAAAGATATATGTCAGTGTTGTATCCTTTTACCATATATATTTAATCTCTATGCTGAGCAAATAACCTGAGAATCTGGATTATTTGAAGAAGAAGCTGGCATCTAGATTGTAGAAAGAGAAATTTATAACCCGTGATATAGGTTATAAATTATAAAAACAATCTTGCTTGCTGAACACCTTAGGACTTGAAATACTTACAAATGAAGATCAAAGACTACAGTCTTCAATACGAAATGTGCCTCAATTTAAGGAAAAAGAAAACCTCACAACTAGACCAATAAATAACATAATCAAAGGAGACATGACTAAAGTTGTCAAATATTTCAATTTGCTTGGCTCCACAATCAGAGCTGATGGAAGCAGTAGTCAAGAAATCAAAGGATATAGTGCATTAGGCAAATCTGCAAAAAGACTCCTTTAAAGGGTTTAAGAGCAAAGAGGTCAGTTTGAGGATTAAGGTTCATCTGACCCAAGCCCTGCTGATTTCAATCACCTCACATCCATGTGAATATTGTACAATGAATCAAGAAGACCATAGAAGAATGGATGCATTTGCAATATGGTGCTGGAGAATATTGAAAGTAAGATCAACCGACAGAAGAATAAACAAATCTGTGTTGTAAGGAGTACAGCCAGAATGTTCCTTACACCCAGCATCGCAAGACTTTTTCTCTCATGCTGTTGTTGTTAAGTGCTGTAAAGTCGGTTCCAACTCATAGCAACCCTGCATAAGGTTTCCAAAGAGTGGCTGGTGAGGTTGAACCAGTGACCTTGTGGTTCACACCAACCTTATGGTCCAGTGCTTTATCCCACAACATCACAGTAGGACTCTTCTCATATACTTAGGACATATTATCAGGAAAAAACAGTCCTTTGAGAAAAACATCATTCTTGGAAAAGTGGAGGGCCAGTGAAAAAGAGGAAGATCCCCAAGAAGATGAATTGACAGTGTCAGCAACAATGGGCTCAAATAGAAAAATTGTGAGGATAGCATAGGACTGGGCAGTGTTTCCTTCTGTTGTGAATAGGGTTATTATGAGTCAGAACTGACTCATAGAAATAGAAACGAAGCCCTGATGGCACAATGGTTAAGCACTTGGCTGCTAACCGAAAGATTTGAACCCACTAGCAAGTCTGAGGGAAGCAGAAATAGCAATGTGCCTCCATAAAGATTGTTGTTGTAGGTAAGTGCCTTTGAGTGGGTTCTGACGCATATCAACCCTATGTAGAGTTTCTGAGGAGTGGTTGGTGGGTTTGAACCACACTCCAGTGTTTATCTTATAGCGCTACATCAGGATCCTCCTTGGAAACCCTACGGAATAATTCAACCCTGTACTATAATATTACTATGAGTTGGAATCGAATTGACAGCAATGAGTTTGGTTTGGGTTTATTAGAAGTAGGTATTACCAAAAGAAGAAGAGGAAAAAGAAGAAGTAGGAGTTATCATCAATAGTGTACTGTGTGCCAAGGACCAGAAAACTAGAAGTTTAAGGAAATTTTTGAGCTATTGAAATTTTCTAAGCAGAAGTTAGTTACACAGATACTCAGTTTCTTGCCATGTAATACTACCTTGGGTTTCCTAATCAATCAATAGATCAATCAATCAAGCTTTACCTTGAATTAGGTTTGAAAATAACAGAATACAAATTTTAGAATTATTGGTTCAGGCCATCTGGAAATGTAAACAAAAAACACAACTTAATATTGTATACATTGGGGAAGGTAGTTTTTCCTTCTTAGTCACTGTTTTTTAATCCTAAAGACAGTGATAGTAGAAGATAATAGTAGCGTTTTACAAATCAGACCCACTAGATGCTCCATAGGAAAAAGATGAAACCTTTTGTCCCATAAAGATTTATAGTCTCAGAAACTTTATATATGGTCAGCAAACTGGATCTGACTTGAGGGCATATAATAACAACAAGCAGTAATCAAACCTACTGCTTAGTGCTGGTGTGAAAATTAATATAAGTAGTATATGTAAGGTGTTTTTAACAATATTTGACATGTAGTAAGGACTGATATAAGAGCTATCTTTTTTGCTGTGTTGCAGACCGTGTAAGACTGGTCAGAGGTTCAAGGCCCTATAGGCCCGAGTGTAACAAATGAAGCCACTTGGCAGTTAATAGCAAATTGTTTTTCATCAAATTGTTTAGTCATATTTATTTAATTCCAAACATGATCCCTGGATGTCCACAGAGAAATGCAATATTCCCCTAAGTTTCTAAGTTCAAGATTTTCCCCCTAGAACCAAGGCAGTAAAACTTCCTCAGAGGACGAACAAGGACAGGTTTACTGGGATTAAGCAGGGAGGCTCTGGAGAGGAACTACCCGGGGTATATTCACTTGGGGAGGAGTGGTAAATTCTGGAAATACGGGATTAAGGACAATGGGGGCAACTCCCTCGGACCACCCTGGGTTCAATCAGTTTGATCCAAGTGAAGGTTAAACCCAGTAAGGAAGAAAGGAATATTTTGATCCAAGTGAAGGTTAAACCCAGTAATGAAGAAAGGAATATTGGTTTAAGTAAGGTTTACTGGCTTAACTTATCTTAAAGATTGTTTTGTCTGAATAATACCATTCTTCTTCTGTAAAGATCCCTCCCCGCTTGGTGTGAAGCTCCTCCCCTGAATAAGCAGAGACCCGAGCCTCCCCAGGTGTGCATTACTGGTTGGAAGGCATGGAGTAAAGATTGCGGTGCATTACGGGTTGGAAGGCATGCAGTAAAGATTGCAGGGCAGTGAGTTGCTGCCTGCAGAGGCCATGATGCCTGTAGTCCCAAGCCTGCCCACCAGTGATGTATCCACCCTGGCTTTGGGGTGCCTCATTGTCTCCCTTCTTCTGTCTGTCTGTGTATTCTTTTACTATCCCTATCGCCTCATGAACCAAACACTCGTGAACAACCCAACTATGTCGAGGGCAGACCCCGACATTGCTGTTTTTTGGGTTTTTTTGCATTATACATGAAGCCATATTCATTCAACAAATATATATTGAGTACTTACATTTACTGAGGGCAAACCTGTGCTAGAACTACGGCCAGAATGCTTCTGAGATGCCAGGATGGTGAGACTACTCACTCATACTTTGGACATGTTATCATAGAGAACATTATCCTGGAGAAAGACATCATGCTTGACAAAGTGGAGGGTCAGAAAAACAGAGGAAGATCCCCAAAGAGATGTATTGGCACAGTGGCAGTAGCAATGGGCTCAAGACTAACACCAATTGTGAAGATGGTGCAGGGCTGGGCAGTGTTTCATAATGTTGTGCATAGGCTAACTATGTGCATAGGGTACTATTTTAAGTTCTAGCAATGTGGCAGTGAATACATTGATGGAAAAAAAAATAACACTCTACGTATTATTATAAAACAATTGTATTTTGGGTGTTTGAGAAAGTACCAGAGGGGTTTGCTTCAGGTGCCAGAGGCTAGAAATACGAAATACACAGATTACTGAAGCCTAGAAAGTTTGATAATGGGGCCATGACTTCTACCAAGACTTGCATACTGTGGCACTCTTTCCATAAAAGAGAATAGCTCAAAATACAGCATATTAGTTAAAGTCTAGAATTTTTTGTAGCACCCCTGTATAGGGTTTCTGAGGAGCAGCTGGTGAGCTTGAACCATGGATGTTGCAGTTCAGCATATTAACCCACAATGCCACACCAGGACTCTGGAATTTAGTCTAGTCTCCCCTAATCAAAAACTCTGGCCATTGACTGATAAAGGAATGGCAGTTGAAAATTATTCAGTGGATGGGCAATTACTAGTCCAGTGGTAGTAACAGTAACTACAGAAATAAATTATACATGCAAAAGAAGCAGCTGCAGTCACATCAGAGCACATTGTAGCTTCTTAAAAATGACAATATAAGTAAACCCATGGGGCATTAATAAGGTTTATGCTCTACCAACATTTGTAGAACTGATGGAACATCATTCAAACAGTGAATTGAGTCAAATTTTAATGTCACATTTTCTTTCTTTTTGTTAATTTATATCACCATTGCAATATCCAGTGAAGGAAAACAACACAAATTGTGATTGTCAATTTTTTTTTTTTTTTTAAGTAAACAAATGGAAAAACATGAACAACTGATAAAAGTGGAATTTGGCATTAATTCCAATATAATTTTCAGATAGGATTAGTTTTACTATTGCTAAAACATCTATATGATATTCTTCAAATGAACAATCTTTCATGAAGCAAGACTAAGACGTGTGAAATATTTCTGAAGACATTTTTCAGTTCCTTTTGCTTAGTGAATAGGATTATACTATGTGGGAGATTGGAAATCTCCTAATCTCTTTATCTCTGCCTTACTCTGTATTTTTTTTTTTTTTTTCCTTTTTTACAGATAAGAAAGTGGAAGTTTGGAAATGTATTGCTACTTTAAAAAAACATGTAAGGAATTTAACAGATGTGCAGCTAGAACCTCAGTCTCTTGATTACAGCACATGCAACAGAAATACAAAGAAGTTGGCAAAATATGTGTAGAACATAAAATTTAATATAGTAAGAGTTGACTCTGGAAGATGTCCCAGAAAACTGGATTCAAGGGAGATTTATGGCCCAGATTTAAGAATCACTGGTCTCAGTTTGTTTAAGTTGAGGTGCTTTTGATTATTTAAGCAAGCAAAGTGAGCCTTAAACATTGGATATTCAATGTACTGCTAGTGTACCAAGGAGCTCTGGTGGTGTTGTGGGTAAGCACTGGGTAGGTAACCAAAGGCTTGTGCTTCAAATTTGCTAACAGCTCTGGAAGAATAAGTCAAGCAATCTACGCCCATTAAGAGAACCTAGGAAACTCTATGGGACAGTTCCACGGTAGAACTTGGAATAAACTTGATAACACATGGCAGTAGTCTACCATAATGACTTCTGCATTCTTGTACATTTTTTTGTGGTTGTTGCCAGGCTGGATATATATTGAATCACAATGGTCAAAAATAATTATGTTGGTTATTACTGATTTCTTGCTATGCTATCCTGGTCTTCATTCTTGTTCCTGGTATCACACAAATTACTCAGACACAAGGTTTTTTGGAACTGCTACTGGGGAAAGCAAACAACAGTGAACGCATTTTTAAAATGCACATTTTTCAATCTTGCTACTCACAAGCAAAGTTTTGAAATATTTACCTCTTTCTTTTGACGGGTGTTTTCATAAGTCTAGATGATATTCTTGTGGTTATTTCCCTTGACTGACTTACTTAATAGAAAAGAAGATTTGTATCACTTACACATTAGCCACATTCATCTTCCTTTCTTAAAATATCAGCTTTATTATTTTAGTTAAATTAATAATCAACCTATATGTGAGAGGCCAAAACATAATGCTTAAAATTTAAAACAGACAGTTAACAAAAATGTAAAAATGTGAAGCTACTGTTTTTCACTATATCATACACTTGTAAGGTGGTGTTTGCATCATGTGGTACTGTAGGGTAAGCACTGGATTGCTAACCACAAGGTCAATAGTGCAAACTCACTACATGCTCTTCTGAAATCCTATGCAGGGTTGCTATGAGTTAGAATTGACTCGATGCTGCTTCATAATAACAGCAATCCTTACCCAAAGAATTCTGCCCACTTAGATTTACACCACATCAAAATTGTACTTTGGGCATCCTTGAGGAACTCAAGTCATGTTCCTTTTAAAACTTGTTGAATCTGGGAAACAAAAAGAAGCCTGGGAAAGATCAGGGCTTTAGGATTGATGGAGTTAAGTTTTCCAAGGTAATTATCTTAGGATAACCCTTGCTACCCACCAAGGATGAGTAGATGCATTGTCATGATGGAAAGAAATTCCTCAACACAATATTACTAGCCATTTTTTCAAGTTTCTCAAAATTTCTATCTAATAAGCCCCTGCTATCATCCTGTGTTCTTTGAGAAAGTCCATCAAGATTACCCCTTTGGGAGTTTCAGAGAATTGGATCTAATATAAGGTGGAGGGCATCAGTTCTACACACCCACTGGTGGAGAAATCTGACTGTGGCAGGAATACACTGCAATTTCTGAATCGGTTGGGATGCTGCTGAGATCAGAGGGTGGGGCCACAGACAGGCTGATACAGTGCTAAAAGGCATGGAGCAGTGTCTGGAAAAAGAGGTGTGAGGGATTTTTCACTTTTTTTTCTTCCTTTCCCCTGTTGCACCCTCTCTGCCCAGCCCGGGTATCTTCAGGCAGGTGGGAGCGCACCCTCAAAAGGTTCCAGCATTGCACCCACAGTTTTCCCACAGCATGGGGAGGAAATCACTGGGAACCCTAGTGGTCCCACAGCTAATCCTTTGGCTGCTTCTTATGACATCTGACTCTGGGACTCAGCCCTAAAGTTGACCTGGGCAGGACCCTTTATTCCTGCCTTACCTAACAAGAGACCACAGGTCTGACCATATAGCCAAATCGTATGTGCCCCTTGTAAAATTGCAACATAAAAGGCAAGATCCAACACTAACTACTATATACAAAGACACAGCTATTTTGAGAATCATGCTGTGCATACGCAGATGCCTAACTGACCTTCAGAGATAAAAATAGTGGACAATCTTTCTTCCATTCATTTATCAATATCTGTGTGCACACCTCCAGGGTGGTGACTGGTGGAGAGGCCTGAGCAAGTGGACACCCCCATCCACCGCTGGAGGTTCTCCTACGCAGGCACACTGACCTGTACAGCAAAGGCTACTGGACAGTTGGCTATGATTTATTTTTGTTTTTGAGTTGTGGTTCTTATCTCTGCTTTTATGTTGTTTCTGTTTTGGGTCCTTTTGGTCTTACTTTTTTTTTTTTTTTCTGGGAGTGGGAGCTTTGTCTCCCAACATCACCCAAGAAGAGACAGCAATTGTGGCTATATAACCAAGCTACAAGCATACACCATAATATTACATCATCCAGACAGGAGCCAATACCAGCTGCTACGAATTACACAGATAGCCAACATCTGTGAAGATAGCTTGCAGCTGAGTAATAAGAGACATGAAAACAGAAGCCTATCTCCAGATCACATCCACCAGGAGACAGTAAGCTTAACAACTCAGCAACATACATCCATTTAACCATTGAAAACACATCTAACTATTGAAAATGTCCAAGAAAAAACAACAATAAAAGATCTCAGCACATGTCCCAAAACAGAAATGAGTAATTGAGAAAAATAACCTGGAGGCAGACATAGACTTCCCATTAGAAGAATAGCAGGTTTTGGATCTGCCTTAGAAGAAATTCATAAGAATTATATGGAGACAAATCCAAATGCTCCACAGAGAGGTGGAGGAAAATAAGGAAGAAGTCAGGAAAGTGCTACAGGAGCAATAAAACAATATAGGTATAGCATTGGAAATAATACAAAACCTGTAAAATGAGGTCTAGATGATTAATAATAAAATATCAGAAATGGACAATACATTAAAAAGGTAAAGGAGTAGAATTGAAGAGATGGAAGCCAGAACCAGTGATCTGGAAGACACATCTAATAGTGCTAATATAGAACAGCAAGCAGTAAAAAGGATAAAAATCTGAAGAGAATCTAAGATTCATGTTGGATAACATGAAGAGGCAAAACTTGAGAATTATTGGTATTCTTAAACAGGAAGAATCACAGAAGTTCACAGAGGAGATAGTTGAGAAACTACTGGAACAAAATTTCACTAACATCTTGAAGGATGAGAAGATAAGCATTTAAGAAGCTGAACAATGGGACCCCTCAGAGCAAACCCCCTTCTAAAACTGAGACTCAAGGGGAATACATGAGCAGACATGAGGTCTGGCTAGTGACCATGTTGGTCACCGATAAGGGGAAGAGGGGGAAAAAACAGCAATGAAGTTGCAAGCTAAGCCCGACCACATTCAATAGACCCCTGTGAACCCAGATGGAGACCTGGATGACCAGCAATATGGCAAGACCTGGGGACTTCTGGGCCCAGAGTTAGTGACATGGCCACAGAAAACTAGAGCAGAGAGTGAAGCATCCAGTTGATATGAAGTGAGGGGAGATGCACAAGAACACCCATACTTGCAGATAGTACTCACTTGACCTTTCTTCGATAGCTGAATGATCCGAACTTGACTAGAAGGGGGTGGGGGGAGGAAGAGTAATCGGCTACATTTTGATGAACTTTACCTATACTTATGGATGTTGTTGTTGTTGTTATGTGCCGTGGAGACAATTCCATCTCATAGTGACCCTGTACAGGGTTTCCAAAACTTTAAATCTGTATGGGAGCAGAAAGCCTCATGTTTCTCCCATGGAACAGCTGGTAGTTTCAAACTGCTGACCCTGAGATTCACAGCTC
>NW_006408520.1:3816809-3817317 GCF_000296735.1 Chrysochloris asiatica
ATGCAGGGCTGGAGCAGACCTTTCAGAAAGCAGGTGCTCCCAGAGAGCAAGCAAAGCCACAGGAGATAGCATAGCCCTTCCCAGGGATGCCTCATTGCCACAGTAGGCATTATCAGCATGGATATCTGGCAATTCAGAGTGCCCAAGGTATAGAGAGACAGAGGGAGGTATTTTTGATGTCATCAGACACAGACACCACCAGCCTGCAGCCACTACCCCTCCACCCTCCACTCCCTCGGCCTAGGCCAGCTGTCTGCCCAGCCTTTGAGGCTCAGGCCCGCCCAAGGCCTAGGCCCAGGCAAGCCTCCTCCCCCCCCCCCAGTAACAAAGGAGTCCTGCTGTGGCTTTATGGCTTTGTGGCTTTATGCACCGGACTTCAAAGCCTTTTGAACTGCAAGGTCCCTGGTTCAAGTTCACCAGCTGCTCCTTGGAAACCCTATACTGGGTCGCTGTGGGTCACAGTCAACTCCACAGCACTTAACAAGGAGAGGAGAGCAGAAGGGACTGA
>NW_006408520.1:3818892-3819917 GCF_000296735.1 Chrysochloris asiatica
TACAACAGCAACAACAACATATTGTAGATGTAATCACATTTTGAAATCGTTTTTTGTTATGTTAATGACACCATATTAGTCTAGGGGGAATCTTAGATCTAATCATTTTAGAGATATAAAAAAAGAAGATTAGGCACAGGGAGAAACAAGCACCCATCTGGAAAGAGAGATGTCACCTCACATGAAGATCTATAATAAACCAAGGAGCAGAAGTTGAAAAGAAAGAATGAGAGAAATCTTTCCTCTAGAGCCAGCAGCCTAAATCCACACTTCCAGACTTTTACTCCATGAGAAAAGACATTTCTATTTGTTGAGACCACTCATTTGTTGCATTTCTGATACAGAGTACTATATAACTAAGAAAAGAGCTCCTTTTTAAAATATTACCATACATAATCAATCTCAGAATCCAAGTGTGAAAATTTAGGATAATCACTAGACTTCTAATAGAAAGATAGGTGATTCAAACCTTTCATTGTGTCACTATGTCTTGGAAACCGACTTGATGACACTTAGCAGCAACAAGAATCATTCCCAGTCTAGATTATACTAGTTTAATGCAAACTTCAATGAAAGTACTTATCAGTGACAGAAGCATTTAGTATAGGTACAAGATTCAGTCACTGCCTGTCAAGAACATCTAATCTAGTTGCAAAATGTCTCTGTGATCAATTTTTTCTGTTTCACTAAAGTTTTGTTCATGTAGACCTGTTTTGTGTTGTGTAGCTTTGCTGTTTTTGTTGTTTTTAGGTGCCTTCGAGACAATTCTGTCTAATAGTGACATTATGTACATCAGAACTATAGACTGCCCACTCCTGCGCCATCCTTACAATTGTTGTTATCCCTCAGTCTATTGTTGCTGCCACTAGGCCAATCCAAGCATTTTGGCTGTACTTCTTCCAAGACAGCTTTGTTTGTTCTTCTGGTGTTCAAACTTGTAGATAGTAAGCATTTGACCTAGCTTAGATGGCTTCATGACCAGAGGTCTACAGAAGAAGATAAAGAATTTTGATAAAGGAAACAAG
>NW_006408520.1:3824543-3830854 GCF_000296735.1 Chrysochloris asiatica
TGCTGTGCGTAGGGTCACTATGTTCGGTACCGACTGGAGGGCACCTAACAACACCAACAACAATAAAATGCTGCAGGGTTGCATTTTTAAGGAGAGATTAAAATAAATAGATTACAGTAAAATAAGCATCATATATTGATTTAAAACAAATAAATAGTGTTTCCCCTATTATGTATCTACCTGGAAATACAATACATAGGATATAAAGCTAGTGACTAAATTATTTTGAGAAGATAAAAAGAAAGCAAATAGATATAAACTGAAAGAGGAAGAATAAGCAAGGTGACCTCCACAGCTGCCACTAACCCTGCTGAGAACATAGCTCACTAGAAGAATACCATTCAGCAGTAACAGTCTAAGTGCAACATTTCAAGCATTGCCTTTGCTAAACAGAGTCTTTTTTTATATAGCAAGTAAAGATTTTACTTTTCTTCTATCATGGAAGTCTGTAGATTATCGAATGATGTATCTAAGTAGAAGGAGCAAGATGAATTAGCTAGTTGTCCAATTGTCACATGCATATGATGTGATTGAAAATACTATGGCTTAGATCAGAAGCTTCTTAATCCTCAAAATGACATCTTTGCTCTTGAACACTTAAAAGAAGTCCTTTGCAGCATATTTTCCCAAGTCATTTAGTTTCTTAACAGCTGCTTCCATGAGGATTGACTGTGGATTCAAGCAAACTGATGTCTTTGACAACTTCATATTTTTCTATATTAGTCCAGTGTAAGAATTTTCACTTTCTTTATACTGAGATGCTAACATACTGAAGGCTATATAGGTCATATATAGGCAATGAGAAAGATAAAACAACTAAATCCAATCTGTAGTTTAAATTTTTATCTTTGAATAATCCCAGTCTAATCATTGTGTCCTAGTATCACAATGTGGAATAAGCACTGGACTGCTAGTTACAAGGTCAGTGGTTCAAACATGCCTGCTGTTCCTCAGAAACTCGATATAGGATCACTATGAGTCAGAACCCACTTGAAGGTACATAACAATATGAATAACTATCATAAGGAAACACGTGCTAGTAGCACAAGGTTAAAATGCTTGATCACCAGCCAAAAGGTCAGATGTTTGAACTCACCAGTCATTCAGGAGGAGAAAGATGTGGCAGTCTGTTTCCATAAGGATTTACAGTCAAGGAATTCCCATAGGGCACTTCTGCTCTGTCCTGGCAGGGTTGCTATTAGTCAGAATCAACTGGATGGCAAGGAAATTGGTTGCTTCTGTGAATCATAAAGGAAACTTTTACATCAGTAAAATCCTAATTGATGGGCCTTCTACAAAATACCTGACCAATTTTCCACAAAAATGTTAAAGTAATCAAAAACACATAAAGTCTGAGTAATCAAAAACACAGTAGTGAGGAGTCTAAGGAGATAGAATGACTAACTGTAATGCATTATGAAAAGATGTTATTTTGTGGACTAAGCTGCCCTGACCCAAGCCATGGTATTTTTGTCACTTCATATACATGTGAAATCTAGACAGTGAATACAGAAAAGCAAAGAAAAACCTATGCATTTGAATTATAATGCTGGCAAAGAATATTTAACATGCTATGGACTAAAAGAAGAATAAACAAATACGTCATGGAAGAAATATAGCCAGAATAGTGAGACTTCATCTTGTAAGGTGGAATCAGGTCCTGGAGAAGGATATTATTCTTGAAAAAATGGAGGATCAGTGAAAAAAAAGACCTCCAACAAGATGGTTTGACACAGTGGTAGCAACAGTAGGCTCAAACATAACAACAATTGTGAGGATGGTACAGGACCGGGCAGTGCTTTGTTTTGTGCATAGGGTCACTATGAGTTGGAACAGACTCCATAGTACCTAACAATGATAACACAATTTGCCACACAACTGTGTTCTTTGGACACATATGTGTTCATGCTGATGGTCTCCCTCATCTGGATGATTTGTCTTTGTCTTTGTTTATTTTAAGGATTAATAAAGTGGACTACAAAATAGATTTGAGTCTGACTTCTCCACTGCACAGAACACATGAGAATGTCTCAGAAGGACGCACAGTCATCTTTGTGATAAACTCTATGCATCTAAGAGCATAAATTTTATTACAAACTTTTTTAAGTTAAAAATTATTTTTTATATATATAAAACATAAACTTTCTAAAGAATGATTGCAAATGCTCAAAGAATCGCTAGACATATGAATTAACACTTGTCTGTCCTTGGGGAGCTTGGAAAGAACTGAGAAACTCTGCCAGAGAAGCTAAAATTTTGGGGCCTTCCTAAGAGTAACAAATCCTTTCATTGTCAACATTAATCTCCGAGGAACCTCACCTTTCAGGACATTCTTTATTTACATGAGAAGAACAGAGTTCAATACTGGGTCAAACAACATGTTTCTCTGAAATGTATACGAAAGAATCTCTAAAACTGCAAGTCTCTGTTTATTTCCCATACAGTTTCAGTCAATCACATCAGTAAGAATCCCATTAATAAGAACCATAATACCATAATATTTTTCTGGGAAAATTTGTCAAAAATCTGTTTTTTTTTTAGAATATGTGTACATAATAAATGATCTAGGAAGTGAGTGAAAAATTATCCTCAATCCATTCATGTAAAAATGCAGGGCCATGTCTATAGGTGATGATAGCACTGAGCATGCACATGAAATGATTTTGTCAAACAGAGAAGTGACAGTGGATTGGGTGGCAAATAATTTGTGAATCAGCCATTACTCTGCCTATGATATAATCCATGATAGACTTGAATTTCAAAAAATTTTTGTGAGATGGATACCAAAACAACTAATAGAAGAGTATAAACACAGAAGCATTTGGACATAAACAAACAAAATTTGGACCGTTATTTGAAGGAAGGCAAAAGTTTCTTTAAAAAAAAAAAAAAAAAAATCATTACTGGTGATGAGATGTGGATTCATGACTACAAGCCTGAGATTAATTTTCAGAGTATGGAATGGAAAAATCCTTCATCGCTGACCAAGAAAAAGTTCAAAAGTCAACCACTAGCTGGAAAATAGGTGCTTACAGTTTTCAGTGAATCTCAAAGGTCAGTATTAGAACACTGTGAGGAAAAATGTTCAACAATCAACAATGCTCATTACTGTGAGATGCTCACTGAAGAGCTGAAACTTCAACTTCAGAGTGAACACAGAGAACTGTTAGCCAAAGGCATTGTGATCTTGCATGATGCTGCACATCTGCACACCTCTGCATGATATTTACAATAACCTCATATGCATGTGAAAGTTGGACAGTGAATAAGGAAGACCGTAGAAGAAATGAAGCATTTGAGTTATGGTGCTGGAGGAGAATGTTGAAAGTATCATGGACTGACAAAAGAATAAACAGAGCTGCTGCTTCCATGACTGTTAGTGGTTGATGCAAGCAAGATGAACTATTTGGCAAATTCAATCATTTCTCCATTTATATGGATGTTGTTTAGTCAATATGTATGCTGAGCAAATAATCTGAGAAGCTGGGGTATATGAGGGAAAAAGTGGCATCAGGGTTGAAGGAAGACTTCATAACAACCTGTGATATGCAGATGATACAACTTTGCTTGCTGAAAGTGAAAAAGACTTAAAATATTGATGAAGATAAAAAACCACAGCCTCAGGCATGGTTTCATCTCAATGTAAAGAAAACAGAATTCCTCACCACAGTCTGGCCTTGGCCTTGTTTTGGCTGATGATATGCACCTTTTCCACCACCTCTTCTATTGTTGTTGTCAGGTGCCATCGAGTCGGAACTGACTCATAGCAACCCTATGCACAGCAGAACGAAACAATGTCCGATCCTGGGCCAACCTCACTACCGGTGCCACACTTGAGTCCATCAATGATGCCACCTGGCCAATCTATCTCGTTAGGGGTCTTCCTCTTTTTCTCTGACCCTCCACCTTACCCAGCATGACATCCTTCTCTAGTGACTGTTCCCTCCTGACAATATGTCCAAAGTATGAGAGGCGAAGCTTAGCCATCCTGGCCTCCAAGGAGCACTCTGGCTGCACTTCTTCCAAAACAGATCTATTGGTTCTTTTGGCAGTCCATGGCACTTTCAGTATTCTCCTCCAACACTGCAACTCAAAGGCATCAATTCTTCTACGATCATCCTTATTCACTGTCCAGCTTTCGCATCTATATGAGGTTATTGAAAACACCATGGCCTGGGTCAGGCGCACCTTAGTCCTCAAACCTCTTCTATAGTCAGTTTGATTTCTGTGTATGCCATCTGGTTAGGTCCATGTGTATTGTTGTTGTTGCTAAGTGTCAGTTAAGTGTTAAGTGTAGAGTCAGTTCTAACCCATAGTGACCCTCTATAGGGTTTCCCATGAGAGGCTGGTGAGCTTGAATCACCCACCTTGTGGTTCAAACCACCTTTGCAGTTCATCACATTAACCCACAGTATTGCACGAAGGTTCCATACATTGTATAGTTGTCTATAGTATGGTCTGTTGTGTTGCTTTAAAAAGATATTTGCAATGAAGAAGTCATTAGTCTTGAAAAATTCTATCATATGATCTCCAGCATCATTTCTATCACCGAGGCCATATTTTTAAACTACTGATTCTTCCTCTGTTTTTCCAATTCCAACAAATATGGCTTGATCAATATGTCTTGATTGCATGTTTGGTCAATTTCAGACTGGAGAAGTTGGTAGAATTCTTCAATTTCATCATCATTGGCTTTCATGATTGGTGTGTAAATTTGAATAGACATGACATTAACATTTTTGTACTCCTCTCCTTCTTCCTAGCCTGTCTTAATCTGGAAGCTCAGCTGAAACCTGTCCACCATAGGTGACCCTGCTGGTATTTAAAATACCCATGGTATAGCTTCCAGAATCATAGTAACACACAAGTAAGCCAAAGTGACAGACCAGTGGTAGTGTTAGCTATCAAAGTCTGAAATGCATAGTGTAGGCGCAGTCTGAAGATACAAAAGTAGGATGCAAAAAGTATAACTAGTATTTATAGTCATGAAAATGGCAGAGTTCATCTAGATTGTGAATGTAGATAGAAAAGAAAGGAGGGATAAAGTCTCAACCCTGATGTGCTTTGATCTGTAGTTGGAAATGTGATAAACATCCAAAAATAGACCTGTCATCTTCAGCTCTTTTCAAGTAAGTTCAGTAACAAAAATGTTTGTTCTGTTATATTACTGTTGATAAAAATTGCATCACACCCATAAGCATCAGTGTATAATACTTGGAATATTGTGACATGCCTCTGTTGGTAGATTTCTTTTACTTGCACTGTTGTATTACCTGGTCCATGAAGTTAGGAAGTTAGCAGTTTCTTTACAAACATGAAGGACATGTGTTGGCTGTAGTAGTCAAACAATTGTGAAAAGTACAAATAGTAAGAATTTTTATATTCAGCTCATTTTAAGTATCATAAATATCTACTTTATTCACTAATAACCTAAAAACAGAAAAGTCTAGAAAATTGAAAATAGAAATATTTCTTTAAAAGTGAACTTTTCAGACACTGGTGTGATTCCATTCTGTGTGGCTCTTTTCAGTAACAGTAGTCAGTAATCTCTGTTCTTCTTCTCTACTACCAAAGTGCATACCATCACCTGAAGCCCCAACACTATCCTTTCAGTTGTGAATTAAATGCCGACAAAGACTATCATTTAAGGTGGATAAGGAGCAATGAAGGATATCATAGCTAATGTCGAGTGGATCATGGCTGAAAGCAGAGAATATCAGAAAGATGTTTACCTGTGCTTTATTGAGTATTCAAAGGCTTTTGATTGTGTGGATCAAGACAAGCTATGGACGACATTGTGAAGTATGAGTATTCCGTATTAATTGTGCTCATGAGGAATCTGTGCCTGGACCAAGAAGCAGTTGTTGTTCGAACAGAACATGGGAACACTGAATGGTTTAAAATTAAGAAAGGTGTGCAACAAGGTTGTAATCTTTCACCATACTTATTCAACCTGTATGCTGAACAAATAATCAGAGAAGCTGGGATATATGAAGAAAAATGTGGCATAAGGATTGGAGAAAGACTCATTAACAACCTGTGATAAGCAGATGATACAACCTTGCCTGCTGAATGTGAAGAGGTCTTAAAACATTTACTCATGAAGATCAAAGAGCACAGCCTTCGGTATGGATTGAATCTCAATGTAAAGAAAAGAAAAATCCTCACCACTGGACCAATACACAACATTCTTATCAACAGAGAAAAGACTAACGTTTTCAAGGACTTCATTCTTCTTGGATCAACTATCAATACTCATGAAAGCAGAAGTTAAGAGATCAAATGACATATTACATTAGGCAAATCTGCTG
>NW_006408520.1:3830954-3833772 GCF_000296735.1 Chrysochloris asiatica
TATTTTCAATAACCTCATATGCATGCGAAAGCTGGACAGTGACTAAGGAAGACCGTAGAAGAATTGATGCTTTTGAGTTTTGGTGTTGGAGGAGAATACTGAAAGTACCATGGGCTGCCAAAAGAACCAATAGATCCGTTTCGGAAGAAGTATAGCCAGAGTGCTCCTTAGAGGCCAATATGGCCAAACTTCGTCTCTCATACTTTGAACATATTATCAGGAGGGACCAGTCACTGGAGAAGGATATCATGCTTGGTAAGGTGGAGGGTCAGAGAAAAAGAGGAAGACCTCCAACAAGATAGATTGGCCAAGTGGCATTATTGATGGATTCAAGCGTGATAACAATAGTGAGGTTGGCCCAGTATCGGATAGTGTTTCGTTCTGCTGTGTATAAGGTCACTATGAGTCAGTACTGACTCGATGGCACCTAACAACAACAACAATGAGCACCAGTTATCTTTAAAAATGGTCAATTTAGGGGCTGGTACAAAGGATGAATTACACATTTTTGAAACAGTGGCAATGAATTATGAAGGTAACCCAATTAAAGTAACACTGACAATGGCAATGATGATTTTGATGATGAAATGGAAGAAAAAATTCCAGTGAAGAAACCTGTATGAGATATTCCAGCGAAAAAAATCTCAAAAATCAAACCAGAATGGAAAAGACTCAAAACCATCAGCCCAAGATCAAAAGGTCAAGAATACTTAAAAACAGGAAGAAACTCCTAAAACACTGAAAGGACCAATTTCTGTAGAAGACATTAAAGAAAAATTGCAAGCAAAAAAGAAAAAGGTAATTCTCTTCCCAATATGGAAGTCAAATTCATCTATTGCATGAAGAATTGTTTCTGGATGGTGAACTAGAAGGTTATTTAAGATCTCTGGCAGTGAAAGAAGTCTCTTTAAAATCGTTTAAACGGTTTGTTAAAATTTTCTGTCTAATTTCATTTATTTAGCAGTTGATATCTGGCCGTCCTTTTTAACAATGCAGAGTTAGAACTTGTCTGATAAATTTTGTCCAGGTTCCCTTGCCAAGAATGTGTTATTCAAGATGCCTGTTAAGTTTTTAAAGGTGGAACTCCACCTTTTGCTTGGTTCTGAGTATGTATGTGGAGATCCTGGTGTGTCACTCTGGGCTAATGTGTCAGACTTCAAAGTCATTTGAACTGCACGGTTGGTGGTTCAAGCTCACCAGCTGCTCCTTGGAAACCTTATACAGGCTCGCTATGGTCGGAATCAACTCAAAGGCACTTAACAACAACAACAACAAGTATGTATGGAATGCTATAATAGCACATAGTAGCAGTAGCCAGACAAATGGAAATGGTGAGGAGTCATAAATATACATATGACATAAACTCACTCTGTTAATAAAGTAAAAAAAGAAAGTGAACTTTTTCCATTTAATACATTATTTGGTAGCTAGTTGTGAAACAGGAACTTCAAATCTCTTATTATTAGTAAATGGATTATCAAATATTGCTAAATTATTTTCAATATTATCTACAAATCCATGCAAAGATTTTTTTAGAATACTCAAACACACAGTGATAATTCATTATAACAAGAATTGCAGAAGCATGGGATTTGTTATATGAAACATATCTTTTGGCGCTCCTGACTGAAAATATCATAAGACCTGAGGATAACATATTTCCTCTGAATATTATATGCACCACATATATAGTTGTTGTTGTGAAGTGACATTGAGTTGGTTCCAACTCATAGCGACCCTGTATAGGGTTTCCAAGGAGCAGCTGGTGAGCTTCAACCGCCAACCTTGCAGTTCAAATGGCTTTGCGGTCTGGCGCATTAACCCACAGTGCAACACCAGGTCTCCAACATATATAGTAATGACAGCAATATTTCAATTCAGTAAGTAAAACTTTTATTTGGGTTCAAAATGCTGCTATCACTTTAGCTTCTGAAGTGATACTTCAATACTGACAATGAAAAAAAAAAACACACAACAAAATACGATGAGATTATTTTGCATTTCATGCTGTATTCACATAATTTGTAGAAGCAAAATGAATAATTAAGCTAGCATAAAAAAGCAAATATTTATACCATTTTCCATCTTAGTAATAGATAAATGCATCAGCTAAGATAAGACGCTCTGGTAACGTAGTGGTTACCAGTTGGACTGCTAACCTCAAGGTTAGCAGTATGAAACTGTCAGTCATTTCATGGGAGAAAGATCAGGCTTTCTGCTCCTGTAGTGATTTGCAGCCTCGGAAACCCTATGCAGGGTTGCTATGAGTCGGAAGTGACTCCACGGCACATCACCACTACCATCAGCCAACATAGTAACATATTAATAAAATGCCTCAGCACTATAAGAAAAAGTTTTATATATCTGAATAACTGAAGAAAATAATCAATATACACATACAAATGAGTGAGTGTATATTTCTAGTTAAATGCCTGGTTTGCAAACAAATCTTTAAACTAGAGAAGAATTGGGAAGATGGGTTTATATATTCCAGAAAGATATGTAAAGGCACAAAAGTTGTATATGAGTTATACTAATGGCTGTTCCTTTCTCTAGTTTCAGAGAAAAAGGTAATGTCAGAAAGAGATGTTGCACCGCTTTAATTTGCAGTGATTATCAGAGTCATAGAGACAATGAGCCAACTTAATAACATTCTTTAAAGAGTATTCATGTGTGAATTTGAGAACGTAAAAGCTAATTTACTGAAAAGATAATATAATGTTTAAGCAAATGAAAGAAAATGCACAATAAGTGGGTGGACATTAAATTACAGATGAGCATACAACAGTAAGTCCAAAGGACTTTTCTTCTTCTTCTT
>NW_006408520.1:3834582-3841986 GCF_000296735.1 Chrysochloris asiatica
AAGTCCTCTTCACTTTCAGCAAGCAAGATTGTATCATCTGCATATTGCAGGTTGTTAATGAGTCTTCCTCCAATCCTGATGACGCATTTTTTTTCATAGAACCCAGCTTCTTAGATTATTTGCTCAGCATATAATTGGTTGAATAATATGATGAAAGAATACAACACTGTCAGACACTTTTCTTCATTTTAAACCATTCAGTGTCCCATGTTCTGTTCGAACAACTACCTCCTGGTCCATGTACAGATTCCTCATGAGCACAATTAAGTGGTCAAAAATACTTATACTTCTCAATGTTGTCCATAGCTTGTCATGATTCACACAGCTGAATAGTCACAATTGTGTACTCAATAAAACACAGGTAAACATCTTTCTGTTATTCTCTACTTTCAGCCAAGATCCACCGGGCATCACCAATGATAACCCTAATTCCATGACCTCTTCTGAATCCAGTTTGAACCTCTGGATGTTATTTGTAAATGTATGCTTGCAGCCGTTTCTGTATTACCTTTAGTAAAATTTGACTTAAATGGGATATCAAAGATATTGTTTGATGATTTTCACATCCCGTTGAGTCACCTCTCTTTGGAATGGGCACAAAAACCATCTTTTCCAATCAGTTGACCAGATAGCGGTCTTCCAAATTTCTTGGCATAGATGAGTGAGTGCCTCCAGTGCCACCTAACTTTCTTGAAAGATTTCAATTTTTATTCCATCAATTCCTGGTGTCTTGTTCTTTGCCAATTCCTTAAACACACCTTGGACTTCTTCCTTCATTATCATTGGCTCTTGATCTTATGCTACCTCTTGATACGGTTAAACATCAACCATTTCCTTTTGGTACAGTGGCTCTGTGTATTCCTTCCATCTTCTTTTGATGCTTTTTGCAGCATTCAATAATTTGCCAAACAACCCTTCAATAATGAAATTTGAGGCTTAAATTTTTTTCTTTAGTTCCCCCAGATTGAGAAATGCTGAGTGTGTTATTCCCTTTTGGTTCCTGAGTCCAGATCTTTGCAAATTTTGTTGTGATATTTGACTTTGTCTTCTCAAGTTGACCTTTGAAACTTTCTGTTCAGCTCTTGGACCTCCTCATTTCTTCCGTTTACTTTAGCATCTCTATGCTGGAGAGCAAGTGTTCAGTGTCTCTTTTGACATCCATTTTGATCTTTACTTTCTTTCTTGTCTTCTTAATGACTTTTTGCTTTCTTCATTTATGCTGTTCTTGATGTCGTCCCACAACTCTCTTGGCCTTCGGTCTTTAGTGCTTAATGTATCAAATCTGTTCTTCAGGTGATCTCTAAATTCAGGTAGGATATATTCAAGGTCATATTTCGGCTCTCATGGATGTGTTTTCATTTTCTTCAGCTTCATTTTGAATTTGCATATGATCATTGATGCTCTGTTCCACCATCTGCCCCGGCCTTGTTTTAGCTGATGATATTGAGCTTTTCCACCATCACTTTCCATAGATTTAGTCAATTTGATTTCTGTGCATTCCATCGGGTGAGGTCCATGTGTATAATTGTCTCTTATTCTGTCTAAAGAAGGTATTTGAAATGAAAAAATCATTGGTTTTGCAAAATACTATCATGTGATCTCCAACATCATTTCTATTACCAAGGCCATATTTTGCAACTATTGATACTTCTTCTTTGTTCCCAACCTTTGCGTTCCAATAACCAGTAATGATCAATATATCTTGATTGCATGTTTGATCAATTTTGAATCGATGAAGTTGGTAAAATTCTTCTATTTCATCCTCACTGGTTTTAGTGGTTGGTGGTAAATTCGACTAATAGTGGTTTTAACTGGTCTTCCCTTAGGTGCATGGATATTATCCTATCACAGGTAGCATTGTACCTCATGACTGATCTGAATATATATATTTGAAAATGAATGCAACACCATTCCTCTTCAATTTGTCATTCCAGGCATAGTAAATCATGTGGTTGTCAGATTCAAAATGGCCAATACCAGTCTATTTTAGCTCACTAATGCCTAAGAGGAGTCCTGGTGTAGCGCTGTGGGCTAATGCACCAGACTGCAAAACCATTTAAACTACAAGGTCGGCAGTTCAAGCTCACCAGCTGGTCCTTAGAAACCCTGTACAGGGTCACAATGGGTCAGAACCGACTCGACAGCACTTAACAACAACAATAATGCCTAAGATATCAATGTTTATGTGTTCCATTTAATTTTTGACAATTTCCAAGTTTCCTAGATTCATATTTCGTACATTCCATGTTCCAATTATTAATGGATGTTTACAGCTCTTTCTCTTCATTTTGAGTTGTGCTCTATTAGCAAATAAAGGTCTTGCAGGCTTTACTCCCATGGGCTTTACTCCATTCCCATCATCACTTTCAAATGTACTTTGAGGAGGCAGCTCTTCCCCAGTCACATTTTGAGTATCTTTCAATCTGAGGGGCTCATATTCTGGCACTGTATCTGACAGTGTTTCTCTGCTGTTCATAAGGTTTTCAGTGACTAAATATTCGGAAGTAGCTCTTCACTCCTTTTTCCTAGTCTATCTTTGTCTGGAAGCTCATCTGAAACCTGTCCACCATGGGGACCCTGCTGGTATTTAAAATGCCTGAGACATAGCTTCCAGGATCACAGCAACTCACAAGCCACCACAGTATGACAACCTGACAGATGACCCATAGCAACTCTATATAGGGTGTTGTAATTGTTGTTAACTATGTTGGTGTCAATTCCGACCCACAGAGATTCTGTATAGTGTTTTTGAGGAGTACCTGGTGAGCTTGAAATACTGACAGTGCCATTCAAATGGCTTTGCAGTCTTTTGAATTAACCCACAGAACCACACCATGACTCCCTATATATGTTGTTGTTGTTAAGTGCCATAGAGTCAGTTCCGACCCATAAGGACCTTGTATAGTGTTTCCAAGGAGCAGCTGGTGAGTTTGAACTACCCACCTTACAGTTCAAACAATTTTGCAGTCTGGCGCATTAAACCACAGCGCCACACCAGGATTCCTATATAGGTTAGACCTCCCAAATAAATGTGTTATAGTTAGATCTGTCCAGTTTATTCAACTCACTGGCATAAATCCTTGGTGGGGCAGAATGATTCTTTTTCCCCATGCTGGCACTATAGTTAAGGGTAAGAAAGAATTGGCAACAAAGTCTCCTTCCCTAATATTGCATTTCGACTTTCACGTGTTAGAAAATTGAATATCTATTTCTGTGTAAGTTGCAGATAGACTGAATGGGAAATGTGCATAGAAAAGTGGCTAATTTTCCAGAGTTTCCTAATTGGGGTGCTATGACTTTTTCTCTTCTATCAATATCTCTGATTTTCTCAGATTTAACTCAGTTTGACCAAGACATTGAAAAATAAACTAGAATGAACAGTATAGATAATTCAAGAGCATATCAGTCCTGATTCAATCATTAGGCATCAGAGATAGTAAATTACATGCAAGAATCATTCAGACAGTACACATTCATTTTCTGACTTCAGAAACAGTATTTTCTCCATCAGATTTTGCTATTGATGGTATGATATTACTTTCTTCATGATATCAATGCATGAGCTGTTTAGACAGAATTATACTTATGTACGGAAATCATTGGACAATCTCTTTTATATCTCAAGCGAGTAAGTTTTGCTAAAGGTAATACAGAAATGGCTACAATCATACATTGACAAAGAACTTCCAGAGGTTCAAGCTGGATTCAGAAGAGGCCGTGTAATGAGAGATATCATTGCTGATGTCCGATGGATCTTGATTGAAAGCAGAGAATATCAGAAAGATGTTTACCTATGCTTTATTGACTACACAAAGGCTTTTGATTGTGTGGATCATGAGTATTCCAGAACATTTCATTGTACTTATGAGAAATCTGTGCCTGGACCAAGAAGCAGTTGTTCGAACAGAGCATGGCAACACTGAATGTTTTAAAATTGGGAAAGGTGTGTGACAAGGTTGTGTTCTTTCACCATACTCATTCAACCTGTATGCTGAGCAATGAAAACTATAACTATGCTAAAAAAAGTTACTTTCTCCTCTGATGTATTTCTATGTTTATAGGGTGAACATAGGTAGAGCACTAATCACTCCTTCTCATAACACGCATACATACATGCACATGGAATATGTGTAAAGCAATTCAAAGACTGTGCATTTATTTATTCAATCATTCTATCATGAACTCATATATTCAAAATCTCTTATTGAGGACTTAAGTGACAAATAATTTTGCTTAATTTTGGGACAACAAGTTAAACAAGACCAGATCTCAGTTCTTAAAGTCAGTCCACAAAAAAATTGGAACGAACCCACAGAATTGTGCTGTTGTTTTTGTCAAGTGCTGTCGAGTCAGTTCAGACTGATAGTGACCCTGTAGGGTTTCTGAGGAGCAGCTGGTGCGTATGAACTGTCTACCTTGTGATTCACAGTGCAGTGCCATTCCTACATCACCATACCAGGAATCTACACTTTGTATATAGAAATGCATTATATATACTGTAGTATATGTATATAAATATTTGTGGTAAATGATTCATTTTTAAAAACCAATGCCATCAAGTCAATTCCATTTCATAAGAACCCAACAGGATGGAGTAGAACTGTTTCCTTTTATATAGACATTAACTCTTTATAAAAGCAGACAACTCCATCTTTCTCCTCCCGAGCAACTGGTGGGTTTGAACCACTAACCTTTTGGTTAGTAGCTCAACTCTTAACCCACTCCCCCACCAGGGCTCCTTCAAATAATAACTACTTTCCTTATATTGAAAACACTTTTAATATTCATATGTGTACAAGTAAAACACTTACAAAGCACCCCACATGATGAACATCTACTAAATTGTAAAATTAATGGAGCTATTTAATAAAGCCCTTATATTTATAAATTCTTAACAATAAAAGCATATGTTGGCTAAGGATAGACCTTTTGGATTAGTTATAAGTCAATTTCTCATTTTCAATACAACAGACTTCAAATTCAAGGCTTTACAGTACAGATTATTACTCTTCTTACAGAGGAATAAAAGTTGTTGCACGAAAAAAATAGATCTAGCATTCCCATTAAAGGCAAATCTTCCTTTAGACTTACATCAAAAGAAATTGATTCAAAACAAGACTGTCCATGTGAGGCAAAGCACCTCCTGTACCCTTAAAAGATACTCTTGCTAAAGCTATAATCTTAGAAAACTTTAAAAGCATTGGCAAAGTGGGGTGGAAAAAGCAGCAAAGTCCATTAAATGCAGAGCTAAAACAAGAACTTTATTCTCTCAGAGTTTTAATATATACTCAAAATACAGGTGTGCGTTTCTTCCAGAAAATTCTAGATGCTTTTCTTCTTTTTCCCTTCAATTACCCAGTTAAATCCATTTTTGGACATCTTAGGTGAAGTGGAGCAAATCTTATGTTGTGATGATACCTTTCCCCCCTAATGCACCTCAATCATAAACTGCTGTTCTATTTGGAAGCCTTTTCTTAACACAGATCTAAGTGAATCTTGTCAGTGTGGGCAGTCTGATATTACTTAGGTATAAATGGCTAGGATAACCTCACTGAGAACATTCTAGAGGTCCCTTGAAGGTGAATGTTGACATTCTAACTACATCTGTCGCTTTTATTTTAGGGATTTTCAGTTTTAGTGTAGAGAAAGTTTAGTCACAATATCCTGCCTGAAAACAATGAAGATCATGCATTGTCTTAAACAGTGAAAATTAGCCAGAATGTACAGATCATAATAATTATATGATTTAGCTTAACTTTAATTCTGCTTAACCAGCTCCCATAAGAAAAATTGTTGTCTCATTACTTACTAAATACATCCTCAGGAAATAGTTGGACTAGATTATTACATTTTACAATTATTTTTGAAAAAGGATTTCAATGTTAAATACTATAGAATGGTGGTGGTGGTGGCATGCCATGGAGTCAGTTCTGAATCATAGAGACACTGTACAGGGTTTCCAAGGCTACAAATATTTACAAGAGCAGAAAACCTCATCTTTTTCTGTGGAACAGCTGGTAATTTTGAACAGCTGAACTTGAGGTTAGCAGCCCAATAGTAAATCGTAAATAAATGCCAGAATAGTAAATCTTTTTTTTTTTTTTTATGTTTTATTGTGAATTCTGTGATAGTTTACAGGGGAGAACATTAGTTTTACATTCATCCTACCGTATATTATTTCATTGCCATGGTTACAATCCCCTCCATGCATTATTAACCAACCAATGGGTATACCTTGCAAACCTGCCCTCTCGATCATCAGCACACAGCCCCTCTCCCTCTCTGGGTCTAAAGTCCCCAGCTGCTCCATCGCCCACTTCATCTTCTCTGCCTCTATCTCTAGTATCACTGCTTCTTTAGGTAGAGTCCGGCTCTCCACTCTTCTTCCTTCATGGTCCCAGGGACCTCCGCTCCTAGACTGCAAAGTTAATTTGTCCCCTCCTTGCTACAAAATGTCTACCTTTACATTTCCAACCCTCACAATCAGTCCTGATAACAATTATTCACTATTGTATCACAAGAGACCTATCCCCATTTCATTTCATCAGCCCCGCCTAGACAGATTGGATACTACTCAGTGGAAATTCTTCCTTCCTCCAGGCCCTCTGGATCTAGGTTACCTCTTGAAAGCTTGTAAGCCATTCACTTCTTGCCTTTGTAACCTCTCCCCTCTTCCCACCCTCCCCACACTTTGGGTAGCCAAAGACCAAGTTGTGCATACCTGTCTACTCTGTGTATGGAGGAGGTGGGAATGCTTCTTGATGTAAAGATTTGTTCCCTCTTTTGAGCTACTGCATCCATAGGTGTAGGTCAAATTCATTAAATTGTTTCAGATTATTGGTTTTTTTCCTCTTGTTTCTTCTTCTAGTTGAGCTCTGATCATCTAGTCATTGAATCCAGGTCAAGTGGGTATTATCTGTAAGTGTGGGTGTTCTTGTGCATATGCCCTCTCTTCTTATCAGCTGGACATTTCACACTCCATTCTAGTCCTCTGTGGCTTTGTCACTGACTCTGGGCCCAAGAGTCCCCAGGGCTTGCCACACTGCTGGCCAACCAGGTCTCCACCCGGGTTCACAGGAGTCTATTGAATGTTGTAGGGCTTAGCTCACAGTTTCGCTGCTGTTCATCCCTCACTTCCCCTTATTGGTGACGAATGTGGTCATCAATCAGAGCGGATGTTCCCATTGAGTCTAAATCTTGGAAGGGGGTTTGCTGAGAGGACCTGACCACTTGCCTTGATGTCTCCTGGGTGAGCAACTTGCTTGTTCTTATAGTAATCAGTCGGTCTGCCTATATTGTTTTGTATTTTTCCTGTCAGTCTTTCTTTCAGGAAGTATCTTCTGTTCTTCTAGCTGCTCCAGGCTGATCTGCTTGTCCTTTCAAGTGGAAATTGCCTACCTCTGA
>NW_006408520.1:3843686-3865836 GCF_000296735.1 Chrysochloris asiatica
ATTCTGTTCCATTGATCTATGTATCTTTCATTGTACCAGTACCAAGCTGTTTTGACCACTGTATCCCTGTAGCAAATTTTGAAGTCAGGGAGTGAGAGGTTTCCAACCTTATTCTTCTTAAGCAGTGCTTTGCACTGAAGAATGTTGTTGTAATCTGTAATGTTGGGATTGCATTATATGTGTAAATTGCTTTGGGCAGTATTTAGAATAGTAAATCTTTTAAATAAAATTTTGAGACATAATAAATGTATGCTTTCTCAATCTATTGAAGTAAGTTTACTCTTAGAAAATTACCATGGTAAAACAGATAACTCAAATGGAGTCAGATACTGAAGTTTAAGTTATACTGATGTATGAGAAAATCATGTAGATAGAGAGTAGAGAGCACATTATTAATAATTATTCTGTTACAAGTGCGTAACATGTCTTTATTGCAGCTTCATCTGTCTCCTCTTTTTCCAGATATTTCTTTCCTTTCCTCTCTTATCCTTCCTCATCCTTTTTCTTTTAATTTTCTCCCTCTTTCCCCTTTTCTTTTGTAAATAGTGACTGAAAAGAATCAGCAGAGCACTTAGTTACAAAATATAAATAATTTTTCTCACAACACGGAGATCTAGAGCTTCTGTTACTACACTGTGATATTCCTAGCACATTCAGCTGTCCTAAAAAAAAAAAAAAAAAAAAATCAAAGAAAACACTCCTCCTTAAAGAAACAGATATTATTCTTGACCCTCCAGTAGTGCTTAATTGTTGTTGTTAATTGCCATCAATTTTGGTCCAGCTCATAGCGAACCTGTATAGAGTTTCTGAGAATGGCTGGTGGGTTTGAAATGCCAACTTTTCTGTTCAAACCAAATTTGTGGTCCAGTGTTTATCCTATAGTGCCACACCAGGACTCCAATAATGCTTAATAGAAATTGGAAAACATTTCTTGTATAATTGTTACACTTAGTCCTTCAGAGTTTTTAAAACAAAACAAAACAAAAGTTTTAGCTAGATCTTTTCTATCATAATAAAACATGGAAATTGATCAGCTCTCTCCCTACCTGTTGACACATGACAACACAATGGTTTATTGATTATGCCCATGCCTATAAAAGCAAATTTTAATGGAGAACAGAGAGGAATCATTACACCTGACTACATTAAAGCTACTACTATAGTTCAGTAGAGGCATTGGTGGTTAGGAGGTTAAGTTCTTAGTCTCAGTGTGAAAGTACTGGGTTATATTCCCAGCCCAGGCAGCTTATGCTCAGCCACTACCTGTCTATCAGTGGTAAACTGCATGTTGCAAACAGACTTCAGGGGAGCATCAAGATTAAGATGGGTTGGGAAGAAAAGCCTGATGATCTACTTCTGAAAATCAGCCAATGAAAACTCTGTAAATCAGATTGGTCAAATACACAACCAATCAAGGAATGATGAGGGGATGGCTTCATCGTTCTGATCTGCTGTGCATGAGATCATCATGAGTCAGAGGATGGCCTAATGGCAGTTAGCAACAAAAATATTCATTCAGTTACAGAAATTTGAGACTCATTTTCTAACTTGAATAACACATTTCAATATGCACTATGGATATCAATATATGAAAATCATAGTTAGAACTTTGGCTTTTCTTTTTCTTGTTTTTTTTTATTATAGGTAAAGGCATTTATCTATCATATATCAGAATTCAAGGTTTTAAGTCATTGAACTATGAAAACCTCCAACACCCTAGCACTGAAACAGTCCCTAAATTCTAACATATTAAAATGTCTCTTTAATCATTCCTCTTCCACTGAAACTATCACCATGTCTCTTCTGGAATTCTTGCCACAACATTCTAATTGGCCAGGTTCTCTCTAGTCTCTCGTTAGTCCATTTTCCATAGTGCCAGAATTTTATTTCTAAAGTAAAGACAGAATTGTATAACTAGTCTTAAAAATATCTAATAGCTTTAAGATGCCAGATCAAGTACAAATGTCTTAGCAAGATAGTTTCAGTCCTTACAATTCTAACTCCAGAGTGCTGGTGTGGCGCTGTAGGATAAAGCTCTGAACCATAAAGCTGGTTTGAACTGCAAAGTTGGTGATTCAAACCCTCCAGTTGCTCTTTGAAAACCTTATGCAGGGTCGTTGGGAGTCAGAGTCAACTGGACAGCCTTAAAAAAAACAATTCTAACTACAGAATTCATTGTTCCAAACATGGTGGTGATTGTGATGTGCCTTGAAGTCGATTCCGACTCATAGCCACCCTGTACAGGGTTTCCAAGTCTGCAAATCTTTATGGGAGCAGAAAGGCTCATCTTTTTCCCATGGAACAGCTGGTAGTTTCGAACTGCTGACCTTAAGGTTCACAACCTGATCCGTAACCACTCCGCTACCAGAGGCTCCTTTCCAAACATAGCTAATGCAGTATTATTCTAAAATGCATCATATTCTTTGGTGATTTTGCACCTTTGCATATTTCTATTTCTTTCTTTTTTGTAATGTTCTTCCTCTACCTTTCTACTTGATGGAAACTTAATTACCATTCTTTGAGAGTCAGTCCAAATATAAACATTATTGTGGAGTTTTCTCCAGACCAGTGCTTTTGTTCTGATCCACACTCCTTACATTACTGATGACATTGTACCATGCCAGTTTCCCACGAAACAAGTTTAGCCATGCAAAATCCCAACTCTTAAAAACATAGACTAATTTTTATTACTATATGAATACCATTCACTTAGTACAAAGCTTGGTCAGCAACCAGCCAACAATATGTGTGGAATGGATAAATAAGGATACATATTTTAATCATGAGTGTTAACAGCCAGTTACTTTAAATAATTGCTAGAATTAGTAGTATTTCATTTTGAGATACTGAAGATTATATATAATCTCAAATTAAATATTAATTGGCATATGTAAGCAGAGTTCATATTCTAAATTATCCTTTGTAAAATTAATACAAACATATGCATGGTAATTAAATATTTGTTTCTAGTAACAAATTATACTTATAATGTGTCTAGTATGTATAAGAGTTGAATAAAAAGCAATTCCAGTAATTTTGTTTTGATTTCATAACTGACATGAACTGTTTTTGTGAGGTGCTATACAGTCAATACAACTCATAGTGACCCTATGCACAACAGAATGAAACACTGCTCCATCCTGAGCCAACCTCACAATTGTTGCCACACTTGAGACCATTGATGCTGCCACTTTGCCAATCCATCTCATTGACAGTCTTCCTCTTTTCTCTCTGACCCTCCACCTTACCAAATATGATATCCTTCTCCAGCAATTAATCTCTCCTGACAATATATCTGAAGTATGAGAGATGAAGTTTGCCCATCCTGACATCCAAAGAGAACTTGGACTGCACTTTTTCCAGCAGAAATCTACTGGTTCTTTTGGCAGCCCATGGCACTTTCAATATTCTTCTCCAACATCATAATTCAAATGCATCAACTTTTTCTATAGTCTTCCTTATTCACTGTCCAGCTTTTGCATGCATATGAGATTATTGAAAGTACCATGGCTTGGGTCAGGTGCACCTTAGTCCTCCAACTTCCATCTTTGCTCTTCAACACTTTTAAAAGGTCTTGTGCAGCATATTTGCCTAATGCAATTTCTTGACTGCTGCTTCCATATTGTTGATGGTTGATCCAAGAAGAATGAAGTCTTTGACAACTTCAATATTTTCTCCATTGGTAAAAATGTTGTTTATTGGTCCCTTGGTGAGGATTTGTGTTTTCTTTACATTGAGATGCAATCCATACCAAAGGCTGGGATCTTCGATCTTCATCAGTAAATATTTTTAGTCCTCTTAACTTTCGGCAAACAAGGTTGTATTATCTGCATATTGCAGGGTATTAATAAGTCTTCCTCCAATCCTGATGACACATTTTTCTTCATATAACCCAGTTTCTTGGATTATTTACTCAGCATATAATTGGTGAAATAAGTATGGTGAAAGAATACAACTCTGTTGCACATCTTTCTTCATTTCAAACCATTCAGTGCTCCCATGTTCTGTTTGAACAACTGTCTTTTGGTCCATGTACAGATTCCCCATGAGCACAATTAAGTGTTCAGGAATATTCATACTCCTCAATGTTGTCCATAGCTTGTCATGATCTACACGATCGAAAGCCTTTGCATAGTCAATGTAACACAGGTAAACATCTTTCTGGTATTCTCTGTTTCCAACCAATATCTATCTATCTGACATCCTGACATCGACAATGATATCCCTCATTCCATGTCCTTGTCTAAATCTGGCTTGAAACTCTGGAAGTTCTCTGTCAATGTATGCTTGCAGTCATTTCTGTATTACCTTTAGCAAAGTTTTATTCACATGGATATCAAAGATATTGTCTGATGCTTTTCACATTCTGTTGAGTCACTTCTCTTTGGAATGGGCACAAATATGGATATCGTCCAGTCAGGTGGCCAGATAGTTGTCATCCAAATTTCTTGGCATAGATGAGTGAGTGATTCCAGTGCCACCTCACTTTGTTGAAAGATTTCAATTTGTATTCCATCAATTCCCAGTGCCTTATTCTTTGCCAATTCCTTCAATGCACTTTGCACTTCTTCCTTCAGTGTCATTGACTCTTGATCATATGGTACCTCTTGAAACAGTTGAACATCAACCATTTCCTTTAGGTACAGTGACTTTGTATATTCCTTCTATTTTCTTTGATGCTTTTTGCATCATTCAATAATTTGCCCAGAGAAACCTTCAATAACAAAAATCAAGGCTTGAGAAATGCTTAGCATGTTCTTCCTTTTTGGTTTTCTGATTCCAGATCTCTGCACATTTTGTTGTAATATTTGACTTTGTCTTCTTGAGCTGACTTTTGAAATTTTCTGTTCAGCTCTTGTGCCTCATAATTTCTTCCATTTGCTTTAGCATCTCTACACTGGAGAGCAAGTTTCAATATCTCTTCTGACATCAATTTTTTTTTTAAGGTTTTTATTGTGGATTGAGTGAAAGTTTACAGGGCACATCATCAGTTTCACATTCAACCATTCATATGACTTGTTTCATTACATTGATTATAATCCCCTCCATACATCATCATCATCACTGACATCAATTTTGATCCTTTCCTTCTTACTTGTTCTTTTTTTTTTTTTACGTTTTTATTGTGAATTGGGTGATATTTACATGGGAGAACATCAACTTTGCATTCATCCTATAATATTTCTTTTCATTGCAATGATTATAATCCCCTCCATGCATCCATGCATCATCATTGAATAAAATTTGCTTCCATTCCGTGTTTTTCTGTTTGTTTGTTTGTTTTTTTTTTGTTTTTGTTTTTTTTGGGTGTACACCAGAGCACTCTGGAATATATAACCATTTAAACAACCAAAGGCCACAGCCTGCAAGCCTGCCCCCCAGCTATCAGCACACAGCCCTTCTCCATCCTTGAGTCCAGGGTCCCCCGCTGATCCATCTCTCCACGTCAACGTCTCTGTGTCCATCTCTGGTGTCACTGCTTCTTTGGATAGGTTCCTTCACTCAGCTCTTTTCCCTTTATGGTCCCAGGGTCCTCTACTCCTGGACAGCAAGATGAACCACTTCCCTTCTTTTGTTACATAATGTCTACTTTTACATTTGCAACATTCACAATCAGTCCTGACAGCAATTATTCATTGTTGAACCAAAAGAGTCTTATCTGCATCTCCTTTCACCAGCCCTGTCCAGAGAGGTTGGAAACCACTTAGTGGAGATTCTATCTTCCCCACACTCTGTGGAACTAGGCTCCCTCTTGAAAGCATGTAAGTTAGTAACTTTGTGCCTTTGTAGTCTCCCCATTTTGTGTAACCAATGTCTAAGTTACCCATCTCTGCCAACCGTGTGTCCCAAGGGGTGGGAATGATGCTCGCTATAAAGATTTGTTCCCTCTTTTGAGCTACTACATCCATAAGTATAGGTAAAGTTCATCAAATTGTACTAGATTTCTTTTTCCCCCTCTTTTTTTCTTCTTCTAGTCGAGTTCTGATCATTCAGCCACTGAAGCCAAGTCAAGTGGGTACTATCTGCAAGTATGGGTGTTCTTGTGAATCTCCCCTTATTTCATACCAGCTGGATGCTTCACTCTCTGCTCTAGTCCTCTATGGCCACGTCCCTGTCCCTGGGCCCAGGAGTCCCCAGGTCTTTCCACACTGCTGTCCAACCAGTTCTCAATCCAGGTGGATAGGAGTCTGTTGAACGTGCTTGGACTTAGCTCACAACTTCATTGCTGTTTTTCCCCCACTTCCCCTTATCGGTAGACCAATGTGGTCACCAGGAAGACCACATGCCTGCTCATGTATTCCCCTTGAGTCTCAGTCTTGGAGGAGGGTTTACCCCGAAAGGACATGACCACTTGCCCTGATGGCTCCCCGCTGAACAACCTGCTTGTACTTATAGTAGTCAATCGGACTGCCGTTATTGTTTTTTATTTTTCCTTCTGGTCTTTCTTTTAAGAATACTGTTCTTCTAGCAACTCTAGGCTGGTTTGCTTATCCTTTCGAGAGGAAATTTCCCACCTCAAAAACTCTAGAAGGGGGTCTGGATTCTACCTATAGTCTTATGCTGTGTGAAGGCTTTTAAGGAAGCCTTCTTCACTGGGCAAGTTCTAGCCCCATTTTAGGTATTCCAATCAGCTGTAGGTTAAAGATGGACTTACAACCTTTCTACGGTGATGTTTCTGGCTATTCCTTTCTCTCCCCCGCAAGTGTCTATTTTACAGTAGAAGGCAAAAGAAACCAAAATTCAAAAGACAGACAAGCATCTTAACATTATTTTCCCTGTTTTACCCATCCAAACCATGCCTGAATCCCTGTATCCCAGAACCTTGCTGTTCCAAGTTTGAGCATACTTCACTATTTATCTCTGTCCCACTTAGCCCAAGCAAATTTGCCTAAAAAAGCAATATGGTGCTTCCTCAGAAGGTTGGAAACAGAAATACCTTATGATCCAGCAATTCCTCTACTTGGTATTTACCCACAAGAAATATGAGCCATAACACAAGTAGATATATGCTCACTAATGTTCATATCAGCACTATTTACAACAGCGAAAAGATGGAGACAGCCAAAGTGCCCATCAACTGAAGAATGGATAAACAAACTGTGGTATATACACACAATGGAATATTATGCTACCTTGAAGAACAACAAAGAAGCTGTAAGCTACCACATAACATAGATGAACCTTGAGGACATTATGTTGAGTGAAATCAGTCAGTCACAAAAGGAGAAACACTGCATAGGACCACTATTATAAAAGACTAAGAAAAAGAACCCATTCTAAAGCTGGGGCGGGGGGGTGGGAGGGCGGGATTCTTTTCTAGTTAACAGGATGGGGGTGGGGGTGGGTTGAGGAGAGGGAGGGGAAGGTTGAGCACAGGGTAGGGAATAGACACAGGATAGCTTGGGGGTGGGGGAGGGAGACAATACACAAGAAGGGGGAGGGGAATGGAAAAACAAGGCTGATGGGAAAACAGTAAGACAGGTTTGCATCCGGTAAGTGGGACAGAGGTAAATAACGATGCATACACAATCTTGGAACAACAGGGTGCTGGGATACAGGGATTGTGATATGGTTGGGATGGCAAATGGGGAAAATAATGTTAAGATGCTTGGCTGTCTTTTGGAAAAAAAAAAAAAAAAGCTAATTGATAAGGCAACTAGTACTATCCTTAGGATCAACTGTTTAAACCAAGACATATTCCCGGCAGGGCTTTTATCTGTGTTTTAGGGAGTAGAAATTATAGGCTTTCTGGGCTACTGACTGGAAGTAGAGTGAAGTGGGATACAAAAATTAGCGAAAGAGAAGTGGAAGAGTCTTCACCTGTGAGCACTAACTAGATTTTCAGAGTTTCTTGTTCGCCCCTCCCCACAACGCTTTTTATGGACTTTTTTCTTTTTTTTTTAAGGAAAATCACAGCACAGCCCTATAGAAACTGAACTATGTGCATCATTTCATGTAGTTTTCTCCTTTACACCTGATATCCCTAAAAGAGTTTGATTATGGAACGATTAGCTTAACTATAAAACATTGTCTTTATTACTGTTTATCTTGATTAAAAGAAATAGAGGTAGTAGAATAAATGTAACTTTTTGTGGCTGACCCTAAAATAAAGGTTATTTAACTTCTAAAAATAAAAGTAAGGATGGCCAAGGAAGAAGAGCACAAGCGGGGTGCTGGACCCTATCCAGAGAAGCAGCGACACCAAAGATGGAAGCAGAGAGGGAGCATCTGAGGACTGAGGACTCCAGACTCATGGAAAGAGAGGGACTGGGTACTGGCAGCCAGGAGGCAAGCTTACAGAACGTGCTCTTTGGTTGTTCAAATTATTATATATTCCAGAGTGTTTCTGTGTTCACCACCCCCTCAAAAAAAAAGGGAATTGAAGCAACTACTGTTGAATGATGATGCATGGAGGAGATTGTAATCATTGCAATGAAACGATGGTGTAATGCTGATGTTCTCCCATGTAAACTATCACTCAAATCACAATAAAAACTTAAAAAAAAAAAAGGCAGTCAAATATCTTAACATATTTCCCCTCTTTTACCCATTCAAACCATGCCTCAATCCACCTGTATCCCAGAACCTTGCTGTTCCAAGGTTGAGTATATATCATTATTTACCTCTGTCCCACTTAGCCCATGCAAACCTGCTTAAATGTTCTCCCTTCTGCCTTGTTCTTCCATTCCCCTCTCCTTTCTAGTGTATTGCCTACCCCCCCCACCCAAACTATGTTGTGTCCATTCCCTACCTTGTGCTCCACCTTCCCCTCCCTCCCCTCACCTCACCCCCTACAACCCTGTAACCAACAAAGAATGTTTTTGTTTTGTTTTTTTTTTCTTTTAGTGTGGGTACTTTTTCTTAAGCTGTTACAACAATGGTCCTATGCATAATGTTCTCAATGTCCATCCATGTTATGTCGTGGCTTGCAAGTTCTTTGTTATTCTTCAAGGTAGCATAATATTCCATTGTGTGTATGTACCAAAGTTTGTTTAGCCATTCTTCCATTGATGGGCACTTAGGCTGTCTCCATCTTTTTGCTATTATAAATAGTACTGCTGTGAACATTGGTGTGCATATATCTACTCATGTTCTGGTTTATATTTCTTGTGGATAAATACCAAGTAGAGCAATTGCTGGGTCATAAAGTATTTCCATTTCCATCTTTCTGAGGAAGCACCATACTGTTTTCCAGAGTGGTTGGACCATTTTGCAATCCCACCAGCAATGTAGGAGGGTCCCAGTCTCTCCACATCCTCAGCAGCATTTATTGTCCTCTACTTTTTTAATCTTCACTGTTATTGCTGGTGTGAAATGATATCTCATTATTCTTTTGATTTGCATCTCTCTAATGTCCTGGAAACTCTATACAGGGTTGCTATGGGTCAGAATCAACTCGACAACACTTGACAACAACAATGTCTAGTGGTGCTGTGGGCTAATGCGTCAGACTGCAAAGTAGTTTGAACTGCAAAGGCAGTGGTTTAAGCTCACCAGCTGCTCCTTGGAAACCCTATATAGGTTCGCTATGGGTCGGAATCGACTCAAAGGCACTTAACAACGTCTAGTGATCATGAACATTTCTTCATATGTGTTTGCTGGCTGCACTTAATCTCTTCCTTGGTGATGTGTCTGTTCATGCCCTGTGCCCATTTTTTCAGTTGAGTTGTCTTTTTCTTGCAAAGGTGTTGTAGTTTCCTATATATTTTAGAAATGAGTCCCTTGTCTGATGTGTCATCGCAAAATATTTTTTCCCATTCTGTGGGTTCCCATTTTACTCTTTTGGTGAAGTCTTTTGATGCACATAAGTTTTTAATTTTTAGTATTTCCCAATCATCTATTTTGTCTACTTTTGTTAGTGTAATTTTCAAAATGTTTGGTAGTCTGTGTGTTCCCCCTTTCTTGTCTTCTTAATGACTTTTTCTTTCTTCCTATATGATGTTCTTGATGTCATCCCACAACTCTGCTGGTCTTCGGTCTTTAGTGTTTAATGTATCAAATCTGTTCTTTAGATGATCTCTAAATTCAGGTGGGATATATTCAAGGTCATTTTTTGACCCTGGTGGACTTGTTTTCATTTTATTTAGCTTCAGTCTAAATATGCGTAAAAGCAATTGATGATCTGTTTCACAGTCTGCCCCTGGCCTTGTTTTGACAGATGATATGGAGCTTTTCTATCATCTCTTTCCAAAGATATAGTCAATTTGATTTCTGTGTATTCTATCTGGTGAGGTCCCTGTGTATAATTGTCTCTTATGCTGTCTAAAGAAGGGATTTGGAATGAACAAATCATTGGTTTTTCAGAATTTTATCATGTGATCTCCAGCATCATTTCTATCATTAAGGCCATATTTTCCAACTACTGATCCTTTCTGTTTGTTTCCAACATTTGCTTTCCAATCACCAGTAATGATCAATACATCTTGTTTTATGTGTGATAAATTTCAAATCTGAAGAAGCTGGTAGAGTTCTTCTATTTTATTCTTACTGGCTTTAGTGGTTGGTGCATAAATTTGAATGATAATGGCATTAACTGGTCTTCCCATAGGTGCATGGATATCATCATATCACAGACAGCATTGTACCTCATGACTGATCTTGATATGTTCTATTTGACGGTGAGTGCAACACCATTCCTCTTCAATTTGTCATTCATGGCATAATAAACCATGTGGTTGTCAGATTCAAAATGGCCATTTCAGCCCACTAATGCCTAAGTTATCAATGTTTTTGCATTCCATTTCATTTTTGGCAAATTCCAATTTCCCTAGATTTATATTTCATACATTGCATGTTCTGATTATTAATGGATGTTTACAGCTGCTTCTCTTTATTTTGAGTTGTACCCCATCAGCAAATGACAGTCCCCAGGCCTTTACTACCACAGGCTAGTAAAGGCTACTCCATTCGCATCATCATGGTCAACTATATTTTAAGGAGGCAGCTCTTCCCCGGTCACAATTTGAGTGCCTTCCAATCTGAGGGGCTCATTTTCTGGCACTATATCTGGTAGTTTTCCTCTGCTATTCATAAGATTTTCAGTGACTAAATATTCAGAAGTAGTTCGTCTCTCCTTCTTTCTAGTCTGTCTTTGTCTGGAAGCTCATCTGAAACCTGTCTACTGTGGGTGACCCTTGTTGTGGTTGTTAAGTGCCGTCGAGTCGGTTCCGACCCATAGCGACCCTGTACAGGGTTTCCGAGGGTGTAAATCTTTACGGGAGTAGAAAGCCTCATCTTTCTCCCGCGGAGCAGCTGGTAGTTTCGAACCGCTGACCTTAAGGTTCGCAGCCCGATTCGTACTGGTATTTAAAATACCCGTGGCATAGCTTCCAGAATCACAGCAACTCACAAAGCACCACAGTATGACAAACTGACAGACGAATGGTGGGACATATACTGCAATGCAAATTTATCATTAACCAGGAACAAAATGTTGACTTCAATGTGAAGATATTGATCAGGCCAAATTATTATACATATATTGTAAATGAAACACGAGTATTTAGATACAAAGAATTAATTGTTGTTGTTATTAAGTGTTGTCGAGTCAATTCCAACTGACAGCAACCCTATATAGGGCTTCCAAGGAGTGACTGATTGCTCTGCACTACCACAATAAGATTCAAACTGACCTGGCATTTCAGTACTTATCCTGTAGTGTCATACCAGGACTCCAAAGCATTCATCAATAGCATTTAATTCAATAGAGGTGATTCTAAACTTGTCAATAATTATTTAAAAACCAACCATTGTGAATATATAATGTATCCAACCAGTTCAACAGGTAACATATGATCAAGAGCTGATGATACTTAAGGAAGAAGTCTCAGCTGCACTGAATGCAGTGGTGTAAAACAAGACTCCAGAAATTGACAAATTAAAAATTGAAAAATTTCAACCAAATGATAAAATACTGGAGGTGCTTACTCATCTATACCAAGAAATTTGGAAAACAGTTACTTGGCCAACTGATAAGAAGAAATCCATATTTGTGCTCAATCCAACGAGAGGTGACCCAATGGAATGCAGAAATCATCCAACAATATCATTAATATCACATGTAAGAAAAATGATGCTGAAGATAATACAAAAATGGTTGCAACAGTACATTGATAGGAAACTGCCAGAAATTCAAGCTATATTCAGAAGAAGATGTGGAACTAGGGATATCAATGCAGACATCTGATTGATCTTGGCTGAATCAGAACAGACCAGAAAGATATTTACTAGTGCTTTATTGACTATCCAAAAGCTTTTTGATGTTAATCAAAAGTTAACCAAAAGTTAATCATGACAAGCTATGGATAACAGTGAAAAAAAAAAGGATATTTCAGAACACTTATTTGCTCAAGAAGAATCTGTACATAGCTCACAAAGCAGTTATTTGAACAAAATAAATGGAAATTGAATGGTCAAATTTCAGGATAATACTGTTTTACCATACTTCTTCAATTTATATGCTGAGCTAATAATCCAAGGAACTGGAATATATTAAGAAGAAGATAGCATCAGGATTGGAGAAAGACTCATTAGCAACCTGGGATATGCATGATACAACCTTGCTTGTTGGAAACAAAAGGTATTTAAAATACTTTATGATAAAAATCAATATGGATTATACCTAAATTAAAGATATCCTCACAGCTGGATCAATAAATAACATCATGATAAATGCAAAACAGATTGAAGTTGTCAAAACCTTCAACTTGTTTGGATCCACAATCAACACTCAAGGAGGCAACAGTCAAGAAATCAAACTACATATTGCATTAGGCAAATCTACTGCAAAAGACATCTTTAAAGTATTCAAAGGTAAAGATATCAGTTGAAGACTAAGATGCACCTGACCTAAGTTATGGTATTTTTAATCACTTAATATACATGTCAAAGGTGGAAAATGAATAAGAAAAATCATCATAGAAGAATCAATTAATTTACATTATTATGTTGGAGAGAAATATTTGAAGCACCATGGACTGCCTTGGAGAACAAAAAAAAAAAAAAAAAATCTATATCGGAAGAATTGCAGCCAGAATGTGCCTTAGAAGCCAGGATGACATGACTTCATCTCTCATACTTCAGACATGTTATTAGGAGGGACCAGACCCTGGAGAAGGTCATATTACTTGATAAAGTGAAGTGTCAGAGAGAAAGAGGAAGTCTTTCAATGAGACGGTCTGGCATAGTGGCAGTGACAATGAGCTCAAGCCTGACAGCAGTTGTGAATACAGTACAGGACCAGGTAGCATTTCATTGTTTTGTGCATAGGTTTATTGAGTCAGGATTGACTTGATGGCATTTAACAAAAACAGCAACAAATCTGTGTTTGTTGTTGTTGTTGTGTTTGTTGTTGTTGTTAAGTGTCATTGAGTTGGTTTTGACTCATAGCAACAGTATATAAGATTTCCAAGGAGTGGCTGATGGGTCTAAACCACTGACCTTGTGGTTAGCAGTCCAATACTTATCCTACAATGTCACTTCGTGATCCCTATATAAATATGAATGATAATCTATCATGTTGTTGTTGCTTTTAAGTGCTGTCTAGTTGGGTCCAACTCAGTGACCTTATATAGGGTTTTCAAGGAGCAACTTGTGGGTTTAAACCAACAACATTGTGGTTAGCTGTCCAGTGCTTATCCTACAGCACTATACCAGAACTCTAATCTACCATGTACCAATTTTCTTAATATATACAACATACAAATTAAGATCCAGTTTTCTTAGGAAAGATGTTCAAAATTTTCATGTCTTGAAGTACAAAAGATTTTCTAACTTAATCTATTAACTTGTTGATGTTCTTCTTAAGTACTGTTGATTCAGTTCCTACTCATAGTGACACCATAACTAGAATTTCCAAGGATTGGCTGGTGAGCCTGAACTGCCAACCTTATAGTTCAAACCAATCTTGCAGTCCAGTGCTGTATCCACAGTTCTATATTTAGTGAAAAACAAATTCATGAATTATGGATAAAGATTTTCTTAAGTGCTGGACATTTTTAAATTATAATACAGAATTGTAACATATAGTCCTGTGTATTTATGTGATTAGTACCAATATTAGTCTTTCAATGAATTTAATGTCTTGATAATGTACTAGCCAAGGAAAGTGGATGAATATTTATTCCAAACGTAACCACCTAGGGACTTCATATATCTGCTAGTATATAATATAAGTAACTTAAATTTGTGGTGGATTTTGGAGAAACATTTAGAATGATATCTCAAGATAATTGCTAACTGTGAATATATTTCAAAGCACTGAAATCACAGTTTAATAATCCCCCATAGGTTCATATGAAGGCACTAAAGTATGAAGTTCCTTGGAAAGGTAGCAAAGCTTAACACAATAATATTTTATTTTGACATTTTTTTTTGCATTGTCATTGCCCGTACATGTGTGGAGAAAAGGGAAAAAAAAAGTCACTTTTGGAATTTTAAAGCTGTCCAGAACAAAGGCATAAAGTGGTCCATAAAAAGAAAAAAGGAGAACTATATTGCCTTGATGTACTGACTTTCATTTTGAAAGATCACATAGCTTTTTACAGATTTAACAACCTGACATACAGAGATCACTTCAACCTCTATTGAAATACAAGCAGCCTAGGGGTGAAACTCACCTGTTATTAAAGTGCTGCTGGCAGCACTACAAAATAGTTTAGTACAGAAGATAAAAGAGAAGGTCAAACCTCATTAAAACTTCCAGGAGAAGTTACCACAGGGCTAGTGAATTTTGAGGAAGAATTGGTTGCAACCCAAATGAAACTATACCATTTAATAGGGGAGATGGTGTGAAAGTGTTCATTCTATTCTCTCACTGACAAGGATATATATATATATGTTGTTGTTGTTGTTGTTAAGTCCCGTTGAGTCGGGTCCGACCCATAGCGACCCTGTACAGGGTTTCCGAGGGTGTAAATCTTTACGGGAGTAGAAAGCCTCATCTTTCTCCCGCGGAGCAGCTGGTAGTTTCGAACCGCTGACCTTAAGGTCCGCAGCCCGATTCGTAACCACTACGCTACCAGAGCTCCTATATATATGAATAGAATAGTATATATATATATATATACTATTCTATTCATATATATATTTACACCCTCGGAAACCCTGTACAGGGTCGCTATGGGTTGGACCCGACTCGATGGCACTTAACAACAACAACAAATATATATATATACTTTTATTAGAACATGAATTTGAAAATGTTTATGGTGATCAGATTTAGTCACAAGTAAGGAAACCTTGGCCATATGACTTTAAATGATGCCTGAAGCAACACATCAGCTCTGTAAGAAGTGTGCACTGATATTTATGTTCCTTTAGATTGCACTTATCATAGTGAATGGGATATCAGCACCATGTACAACCAAGTACTACTAATAGATTAAAGGATGTAGTTTCTCATCTTTTCCATTTTTATGCCAGCCATGATTTCCTTCCAATGTCCAAAATTTCAGCTACAATCAATCTCCAAAGGTGGAACTCTTGAGTGGTTAGATTGCCAATACAAATATTGCATATTAATCTTACCAAGAAGACTGTCTTGTTTAAGAAATGCAAACATATTTATCTCATAATTTAAGTAATAAATCAAGAAAAATAAAATTAGTTGGGAGCACCTCAATGATTAGACTGATTGTAAGTGGTCAATCTGAAAATTCAAATCACCTCACTTTAGGAAAGATTGAGTGAGATACTCTAATGAGGAGTTCTTAATGGCTGCTTGCCAAGAAATCAGTCGACTGGTCTCCTTTGGAGTCTATCATTCACCTCATTAGGCTAGTGAATAATGGAGCTAAGGCTCTCTCAAGCTCATTCCCCAGAGACTTCTGACCCATTGAATGGCTAATAGTGAAGAACACTAACTCTGATTTGACAGTAATGCATTCTAACTCTGATTTGACAGTAATGCATTCCAGGTTAGGTGTGATTTATTGTGTAGGAGTTTGATGACCCATGTCTCCAATTTCTCTTTTTGTCTAAATTAATCATTAAAAATAAAATATAGCAAATTATAGAATTTAATACTTTATAGAAATACTCCCAGAATTTTCTTTGTCATATCCTAGCTATTGATACCTGGATAAACTTTAAAGTAGTTTGTTCTTGATGATCTATGAGTTTAGATTCTTGTATATTCCACTCTTGTCCTTCCACTCTTGTCCTTCACATTCTCCCAGTCAATTATTTGTTTTTCTGTCAAAGCTTTGCTCATTCCTCTATATAAGAATAAGTATAATATATATTTTAGATAAATATTTAATTGAAATATAACTGGACTGCTAACTGCAAAGTTGGTGGTATATGTTGTTGTTAAGTGTCGTCGAGTCGATTCCGACCCATAGCGACCCTGTATAGCGTTTCCAAGGAGCAGCTGGTGAGCTTGAACTGCCGGCCTTGCAGTTTAAACGGCTTTGAAGTCTGGCGCATTAACCCACAGCAATACACCAGGACTTCTGCTATTCCTTGGAAATGCTATACACGGTTGCTAGGATTCAGAACTAGATGGATTTAACAACTAAATAATATGAGCGAGTCTCAAAACTTTTGGGGCAAATGGAATGGAAAGGCAGTGGAATGTTTCCATGAACTTTTTGAAGCCCCATTGCATGTACACAGAAAATTATATAAGAGTATGATTGTCACATCATGAATACTTCTATAGAACATTACTCAAGTAAAGAAATAACATACTAATAGTACCACAATAGCACCCCAAATGTCTCCTTTCATTAATTAGTAACTTCTCCCTGAAACTAACCAAGTTTTAAAGTCTAATACAACAGATTAAATGCCGTATGGAATGGTACCATAGATTGTTGTTAAGTGCAGTCGGGTCATTTCTGACCCATAGTGACCCTGTGTAAGGTTTCCGAGGAGGAGTTAGTGATCTTGAACCACGGACCTTGCAGTTCAAATGGCTTTGAAGTCTGGCACATTAACCCACAGCGCCACACCAGGACTCCGGTATCATAGATTATATAATCTTAAATGCCTGGCTTCTTTCAACTGTATCCTTAAAAATTATTCCATACTGGTATATGTATTTTGAGCTTGATCATTCTTCTGCTGGGTCATGTTTCATTAAATGAATATATCATATCCCAATTTTTGTATATTTGTTGATTCAAAAGATGATGGACTTTGGGTTGTTCAAAGGTGTTTTTTGTTTTTTTGACTATTATAAATGATGAGGCTATAAATACACTTGTGCATGTCCTGTAACAATTTTTGTTGTGTTCTATATCTAGGTGTAGGTTTTCTGGGTCACAAAATACATTTATATTCAGTATTTGGTTGGTTGGTTAGTTATGTGCCATGGAGTCGGTTCCAACTCATAGTGACCCTGTACAGGGTTTCCAAGGCTGTAAATCTTTACGAGAGTAGGAAACCTCATCTTTCTCCTGTGGAACAGCTGGTAGTTTTAAACTGCTGACCTTGTGTTTTACAGCCCGATTCATAACTGTTTTCTAACTTGTAATATTCACATATCCTCCTATAGTGTATGAGAGTTCTATATGCTCCATGACTGTGTTAACTACCATAATTTCTTTCTCTAATTTTTTTAGAGATGGATCTTGGCTGAAAGCAGAGAATACCAGAAGGATGTTTATCTATGCTTTATTGACAAACTATGGACAACATTGAGAAGTATGAGTATTCCATAACACTTAATTGTACTTCTGAGAAATTTGTACCTGGATCAAGAGGCAGTTGTTCGAACAGAGCATGGGAACACTGAATGTTTTAAAATTGGGAAAGGTGTGCGACAGGGTTGTGTTCTTTCACCATACTTGTTCAATTTGTATGCTGAGCAAATAATACGAGAAGCTGAGTTCTATGAAGAAAAACGTGGCGTCAGGATTGGTGGAAGACTCATTAACAACCTGTGATATGCTGATGATACAACCTTGCTTGCTGAAAGTGAAGAGGTCTTGAAACATATACTTATGAAGATCACAGAGCACAGCCTTCGATATGGATTACATCTCAATGTCAAGAAAACAAAAATCCTCACCACTGGACCAATAAACAGCATTCTTATCAATGGAGAAGAGATTGAAATTCTCAAGGACTTCATTCTTCTTGGATCAACTATCAACACTCACGGAAGCAGCAGTCAAGAGATCAGACAACGTATTGCATTGGGCAAATCTGCTGCACAGGAACTTTTTAAAGTGTTGAAGAGCAAAGATGTCAGCTTGAGGACTAAGGTGTGCCTGACCCAAGCCATGGCATTTTCAATAACCTCATATGGATGAGAAAGCTGGACTGTGAATAAGGAAGATCGTAGAAGAATTGATGCCTTTGAGTTGTGGGGTTGGAGGAGAATACTGAAAGTGCCATGGACTGCCAAAAGAACCAATAGATCTGTTTTGGAAGAAGTGCAACCAGAGTGCTCCTTGGAGGCCAAGATGGCTAAGCTTCGTCTCTCCTACTTTGGACACATTGTCAGGAGAGAACAGTCGCTGGAGAAGGATTTCATGCTGGGTAAGGTGGAGGGTCAGAGAAAAAGAGGAAGACCTCCAATGAGATGGATCAGCCAGGTGGCATCATTGGTGGCGTCAAGTGTGGCAGTGGTAGTGAGGTTGGCCCAGGATCGGACATTGTTTCATTCTGCTGTGCATGGGGTAGCTATGAGTCGGTTCCGACTCGATGGCACCTGACAACAACAATTTTTTTATCAACTAAAAAATAGTAGTAGATGGAAAGTCAAATAGTATAGAGAAGTTTATAATAAAAAACGATGTTCGTTTCCAATACTTACCCTCACTGTTTAAGCTTGCCATGTTAAACATTGCTATCAGCTCTACTGTTGGCTACTTAAATTTCTGCTCTAAGAGTATTTATATAAAACAAGCTTTATATTCTTCCATTTATTTCCATTTATTTTTGACTAAAGCATCTTCCTCTTTTTCATTAATCCTCTATTTTACCAAGGCTGATACCATTCTGCTGGTATTGGTCCTTCCTGATAACATTGTCCAAACAAGCACACTTTTGAAAGTGAAAATGAGTGTTAAGTGGATGGTACTTCCTTCAGCAAACTTATCAACATAAATCAGAATCAACCCAATGACAACTTTTTTGTTTTATTTTCTATAGTCCTGGTGTGGTGCTGTAGGATAAGTACTCAACCGCAAGGTTGGTTTCAGCTGCAAGATTGGCGGTTCAAACTCACCTGCTACTCCTCAGAAACCCTATACAGGGTCACTATGAGTGGGAAACAACTTGAGGTCACTCAACAGCAAAAACAACAACAAAAACAAAATTAGTAACTCTACTAATATTCTCCAAACTTCAAATATTATATTCTCTTTTTCCTTCTGTATACGTATATATTGACCATCTTTTCTCTTCAAAATTTGTTGTTGTTGCTTTTGTTGTTAAGCATCATTGAGTCAGTTCCTACTAATAGTGGCCCTGTGTATGTTTTCTGAGAAGTAGCTGATGGGTTTCAATTGCTGACCTTGCGGTTGACAGTCTAGTTCTTATCCTACACCACCACAGTGCTGCCATATTACCTCTCCATCCTCCTAATTCCTTACATATCCCAACCACTGCAATTCATACCTGTGCTTGTATTTTGTAAATATTAGCCAAATCTGTATTAAATTATTTGACTATTGTTGCTGTTGTTGGTTTTTTAGGTTCTTTTAAGTCAATTCCAACTCTTAGCAACTTCATGTATAAAAGAACAAAATATTTCCTGGTTTTGTACCATCTCACAGTAGTAGGTGTATTCAGATATGAGCACATTGTTGCAACCACTGTATCAATCCATCTGACTGAACATCTTTTTCATTTTCATTAATCCTCTATTTTACCAATAATGATATCATTCTGCAGGTCTTGGTCCCTTCTGATAACATGTTCAAAGTACATATGATGAAGTTTCATCAGCTTCACTTTTAACGTACATTCTGGCTGTACTTCAAGACTGTTTTGTTCATTCTTCTGGCAGGCTATTGTATATTTAATATTCTTTGCCAACATCATAATTTAAATGCATAATTCTTCTTCAGTCTTTCTTTTTCATTGTTCTGCCCTCATATGTCATATATAAATTGATCAAATCTTTTGTTTATTTGTTTCCTTTTCACTGAAAAGTGAAGTGGTATGTTAAGTTCCTTCTCTACAAGAAAAATGTCAGGAACTCCGTAAAACTCTAAATGTTTAGCAATCTAAAAATGTTGCTAGAGTTACAGCTGAAATTTTTCTCTCCTTTATTTATTCACCACTTTTCTTTGTTATTATAAGAAATCAGTCATGGCACTTATGCTGCTGATATTTACTTAGCATTTCCTTTGTCTTGTCCTTGATTTCCCTTCTCCAAACAGAACTGAAAGCATATTGTAGTTGTGAGATGTTGCCATTGGTTCCAACTCATAGGAACACTAAGTACAACAGAACTAAAACACTCCTTCTTCCTCCTATTCCTCACAATTTTTGCTGTTTGAGTCCACTGTACAGACTAATGTGTCAGTCCATCTCATTAAGGGTCTTTCTTGCCTCCATTAACCCCCTACCAATCATTATTTCCTTTCCCAGATACTGGTTCCATCTGATACCTTGTCCAAAGTACATAAAATTAAATTTCACTAACCTTGCTTCTAAGGAGCTCTGGTAGCGTAGTGGTTACGAATCGGGCTGTGAACCGCAAGGTCAGCAGTTCGAAACTACCAGCGGTTCCGCGGGAGAAAGATGAGGCGTTCTGCTCCTGTAAAGATTTATAGCCTCGGACACCCTGTGCAGGGTCGCTATGAGTCAGAACCGACTCCACGGCACACAACAACAACCTTGCGTCTAAGGAACATTCTTTCAGTACTCCCAAGACAAATTTGTTTTTTGGGCAATCCATGGTATACTCAATATTTTTTACAAATACCATAAATCAAATGTATTACCTCTTCTTTTTCTTTGGTACTCCTACTTATTGACCAATTTTCTCATGTGTATGAAGCAACTAAAAATATAAGTTTAGGCACACCTTAGTTCACAAAGTGACATCTTTGCTTTTTAATACTTTCAATATGTCTTTTGCAGAATATTTGCTCTATGTGATATGTCACTTTATTTTTTGACGGCTATTTCCATAGGTTTTGATTGTGAATCCAGTTGAAATGAAATGCTTGACAACTCCAATATTGTCTCCATTTATTATGATGCAGATTTTGTTATTTTTATTGTTTTGTTTGAGTTGTAATTGTTGACTTGTAATTCATAGTATTTTACTCCTCCATACAAATGCCATCCTGGGATAGAAAGTTACTCATCTAGGTGGGTTCATGCCTTTTGAATTGTAGGTCTTTGTCTTCCTTAGATTACTTCTATTCTCCTTTTCTTTCTGGTATACATGTTCATATGACTTCCTAAACAAAAACCCCTAAAATTTTACTCTGAAATATGTTTGTTTCCTACATGATTTACTTGATTGTCTAGGTTGCCTGAAAATTGAACAATAAAACGATAATTGCCTTGTTCTTTGGTGGCCTTGTTTTGTTTCCCAGTGATAGTTGTTGCTATTAACACAGTTGATTGCAATCAGATTCTTGTTCCTTTATATTTGATCTGTCCCTTTCTCCCTCTGGAAGTTTTCAGGATTCTCTTTCTTGTTGATTCTTTTCAATTTTAACACAATGCAGCTAGATGCATCTAGTTTTGTTCACTGTGTGAACACTTGGTGAATTTTTTCATTCCTGAAAAAAAAAAAAAAAAAAGTAATAATATTTGTCTGCTAATTTACCTCTCCTCATTCTCTTATCTCTTTTGCTGAATTCAACATGTGGCTGTTTTGCTTCTGGGATTGTTACTATATCCTTTGTACATCACATGTTTGTTTTGGTGTCTTGCTAAGCTTTCCGAAAACTTTCTATATCTCTTTCTTCTAACCTGCCTATTGATTTTCAACCTTATATTAACAATAAAAACATTAATCTATGAGTTTTCTCTGTTATACCATATTCCTCACCTCCAGGAAATCTGTACTACACATATGTGATTGCTGTTGTTGTTGTGAGGTGCCATCGAGTTGGCACTGACTCATAACGACCCTATGCACAGCTGACTGAAACAAGGCCCGATCCTGGGCCAACCTCACTACTGTTGCCACGCTTGAGTTCATTGATGCTGCCACCTGGCTAATCCATCT
>NW_006408520.1:3866841-3867928 GCF_000296735.1 Chrysochloris asiatica
ATTCCACGGCCTCTTCTGAATCTGGCTTGAACCTCTGGAAGTTCTCTGTCAATGTATGCTTGCAGCCATTTCTGTATTACCTTTAGCAAAACTTTACTCTCGTGGGTTATCCTATATGTGTACTACACATATAGGATACATCAGAGTTGGTACCAACATCCCAAGCAGCCCATAAAACTAGTAAGATAAAGTCCCCAAGAATTGGCTTAATCCCACCATAATGCTTTATCCATCTTGTCTCAATGAGTCACACAGACAAAATACATACTGTTGACAAAATGAAAGCCATTGAGTATTCACACAAAACAGACGTCAAATAGCAGGAACAGATGGGTGATGAGTCAATCCCTTGGGGTTTAGAAAGCTACCTAGGCAAAATGGAGTTTCCTCTATACATGTCTAATGTTGACCAAAAGAGAGGTACTCCAGAGTCCTACACCTACCTGGTTTTGTACTCCACGTGGGTTACAACAACACAAGGAAGTTCATGGCCCTTGATAGCCCCCAGTCAGTGTTTTCCAGATCTGGCATAAAGTTTCATTTCCCCAGTTCTGCTGGTCTATCTGGACAGAACATTAGGCCCCACAAAGGATGACTTGTGGTTTGTTCATGAAGCCCAGGGATGCTAATAAAGGTAGAAACAGGGAAATTACAACATTTGGTCAAAGAGCTGGTCATTATTTTAATTTCTTATTTCCATACAATTTTTGAATCTCCTTTGTATGTGTTTGTATGTGTACTTTTGTGTATGTGTTTGTATGTGTACTGTGTGTATGTGTTTGTATGTGTACTTTTGTGTATGTGTTTGTATGTGTACTTTTGTGTGTGTGTTTGTATGTGTACTTTTGTGCATGCATTTGTATGTATACTTTGTGTATGCTTTTGTATGTGTACTTTGTGTATGCGTTTGTATGTCTACTTTTGTGTATGTGTTTGTATGTGTACTTTTGTGTATGTGTTTGTATGTGTACGTGTTAGTATGTGTACTTTGTGTATGTATGTGTACTTTTGTGTATGTGTTTGTATGTGTGCTTTTGTGTGTGTGTTTGTATGTGTACTTTGTGTGTGTGTTTGTATGTGTACTTTT
>NW_006408520.1:3868268-3882956 GCF_000296735.1 Chrysochloris asiatica
ACTTTGTGTATGTGTTTGTATGTGTACTTTTGTGTATGTGTTTGTATGCATACTTTGTATGTACTTTGTGTGTATATATACATGCTGTTGTTTTTGTTAGGTGCTCTCAAGTTAGTTCCAACTCATAACAATCATTTATAGGGTTTCTGAAGCTCTAAATCTTTATGGGAGCAGAAAGCCAAATCTTTCTCTCTTGGAATGACTGGTGGGTTTAAACTGCTAATCTTGTGGCTAGCAATCCAGTGCTTATCCTATAGCACCATAATTTGATTGTGAACCAGAAGGTTCCCAGTTCAAACCCACCAGCAGCTCCTCAGAAACCTTTTACAGGGTCGCTATGAGTTGGAACCAACCTAACGACACTTTATAACAACTACATTCTGAAATTATGAACTGTGGTTATAGTTTTGTAATGATAAATTTACATAGTATTTTGAAGTGATTTCTGCAAAATAAAAGTTTGGTACTCATAATCACAATTGTTTATTACATAGCCATTTGAGTTAACTTCTAGTTAAAAAAAAAATTGCATCAAAAAACATTATTATAACTTCAAGTTGTAGATGATCTGAGCCAACAGTCACCATTTCTGAATAAAAACTAAGGATTTTCTAGCATGAATTTCATAGCCTTCAATTATCAGTTTCAGATGAGATGTTAATGTTCAGACCAAGAGTTTTATTAGTTTGAAAGACTAGATTTTCATCTAGGCACGATCAGTGAGGGGACAGACATAATCCAAAGATCATTTTTTTATATTGGCAAGCAAAGCCATCAGAAAAGAGTACTGTGAGTCTTACCAATTTAATGCCAATGTAAATGACATAGTGTAAACTATTTCACTCTGTGTGCTGGTACCCATTAAATTCAAGTGGGCAATAAAAATCTACTTTCAAACGCATCTATCCCTGTGAATAATGACTATAAAATACTTTTTTTTTTTAATCTAAAACAAATGTGTCTTGAAAGGCAATACAACTGGATAATATTTTTGTGAAAATATTTGTTTTAAGAAAAGGAAAGGTTATAAATAGTAGCAGGTCATATTATTTAAGTACTTCCTTATGAATAAAATATGTTAAAGTGTATCCTAGCTATTTGCTCAATTTTATAAACTATCACACAATTGTAAGTCAGCAAGCTATTAGCAATTCAAAATATTGTCGAAGATCCATGCAATAAGGTTAACTTATTCATTGTTTGAAGTAAAATAAATATCTGTATGTAGAAGAATATTTCAAGTAATTCAGACAACTACTAGGTTTTCTTTTCTCATGTATGTTCATAATGCAACAAAAAATTTTAAAATAGTTAAATGCAGCAACAACATGATAGCATTTATCATTGACCATCTCAGTTACGATTTTGAAAATAAAACTGTAAATTGTGGCAGTTGGTAATGAAATAATTTTACTCATTTACAGTGAGCAGGAGTAAAACAATTTAGAATATTTCCTTTCTTTTTTCATTTCTACTGCTGTATTTAAAATCTTTGTTGTTGTTGTTATTAAATGACCTCGAGCATGTCCCAACTCATAGTGAACCTCTATAGGGTTTCGTGGAGTGGGTAGTGAGCTTCAAACATCTATCCTGTGGTTTAAACTGACCTTGCAGTCTAGTACATTATCCTGCAGCACCACACCAGGACTCCTTTGTTGTTGTTAAGTGCCATCCAGTCAATTTATAGAGACCCTATATAGGGTTTCAGAGGAGTAACTAGTGAATTTGAACCGCTGACCTTGCAGTTCAAACTTACATTATGGTCCACTCTTTACCTACAGTGCCACACCAGGACTCCAGGACTCTTTAGTTATTGTTGTTAAGTGCTGTCAAGTCGGTTGCGACCCATAGCAATCCTGTATAGACTTTCAGAGGAGTGGCTGGTGAATTTGAACCACCGACATTATAGTTCAAATGACTTTGCAGTCCAACGCATTAACCCACAGCATCATACCAGGATTCCTTTAGGGTCTTCTTTATTATAGTTTAGGAATCCTGTGTGGTGCTATAGGATAAGTACTGGACTGCTAACCACAATGTCAGCAGTTCAAACCCACCAGTCTCTCCTCAGAAACCTCATATAGAGTTTCTATTGGTCAGAACCCACTCAATGGCAATTAACAACAGCAGCAGCAATCATATTTTAAAATTGAGACTGGTTAATTTGACAGTGTGTTTTTGTTTGTTGGTTTGTTTTTTTCATTCAGCGGTGACAGGTATAGAGGGTAGGCAGATAGATATATCTGAATCAGGATGGGTGTATTGGAAAAAGGAGTATAATGAAGTAAAGGAGAGAGAAGGTCTTTGATGCTGCATCTAAGGAGGTGAAAGTAGTGAATGATGAACCACAGAATTTAAATTTAGTATAGAGGAAAGTGAGAATATGAGAGGTGAGAGAATCAGTGAAAAGTCAAATCATCTTCCTACCGTGGGGCAGGTGGTATGCTTGAACCACTGACCTTTTTCAGTTATTGTTGTTGCTAAGTGCTATTGAGTCAGTTCTGACACTTAGCGATCCTGTATAGGGTTTCTGAGGAGCAGCTGGTGAGCTTGAACCACCAACCTTACAGTTCAAACCGACTTTACCGTCCAGCACATTAACCCACAGCATTACACCAGGACTCTCTCTCTCTCTCTCTCTCTCTCTCTCTCTCTCTATATATATATATATATATATATATATATATATATATATACCTTTTATACATTTTCCAAAAAGTTGCAGGTGGGTTTGATCTCCTGACTTAGCAGTTAGCAGTCCAGTGGATTATCCTACAGCAACACACTACGATTCCATATGACAAGTTATTGTTGCTGTTGTTAAGTGCCGGTAAAGTCAGTTCTGAGTTCTGACCCATAGTGACCCTGTATAGGATTTCCAAGGAGCAACTGGTAAGCTTGAATTGCTGACCTTGTGGTTCAAAGTGACTTTACTAATTTTACAGTCCAGCACGTTATTCCATAGCACCACACCAGGACTCTAAGAAGGTGATTTTAAGGAACACAAACTTATTTTCTCATAGCTCAGAAAACCAAAAAAGTTCAAATCAGGATCTCTGCCACTTTAATCCCTTCTCATGGTCTCGTACCAAGTTTCTGGTAACTGCTCATTCCTTGTCATTCCTGGACTTACAGATGCATGTGCTATGGGTATTTATCTTCACATGATATCTTCCACCCATAGGTGTGACTCTGTTTCTTTTTGCTCTTTTTAGGTGATTAGTTTTAGGACCCATCCTACTTTCCAAGGTCCTAATTAGCATAACAAAAGAAAACCATATTTTCAGATAGGGTCATATTTATTTACAATGGTTGTGACTTTTCTTTTTGGGAATTCAATTTATTTTTTGTATAACACTTAGCATTGTTAAAACATTAATAATTTGTCTTTTATTATCCAGGCACAAGTCAATGGGCAGGTTTCATTTATGCATATAAAATAATAATGTGTAATAAAAAACATTATTATTATTAAGTCATTCATTTCCAGTATTGTTATATTTCTAATTATCTAAAGACAAAGTATTAAGATAAACTTCAGATTTAGAATACTAACAAATATAATTTTCAATGTGATGTTAAATTATAGTAATAAAAAGGTATCTATTAATCTACAATTAAAATTTACTTATAATATGGTATTAACTAGAGTGCTACTAATTTAATTAATTTCCAAAAAGCACTATGGCTCATTTTCTGTGTTTCATCATATCATGCAGCAAGCTTATTGTACCAGGGAAGATTCAATATGAAAGCAGGAATAAAATGATAGCTTCATACTTCCTACAGGTTAATAAGAGGTGATAAAATACTTCCTTCTTTAGAAGGTGAAACAAATCCAGTTAGCTGAATTTTTTTTTTAGTTAAAATATATCTAAATGGTTTTTAGTTTTTCATTCCCTCAATTCTACAAGCAGCAAATATTTCCTGAACTCTATTGATTAGACATTATGCTAAACACTAGAGATACAAACCATAATAAAAGTGTCTGTGTCTCAAGGAACTTTTAGTCAAGAGAGAAGTGAATAAATATAATTGAATGAGGTGTAGCAGTCACAATGATAGATGACTTTATAGGTTTCTGCTATGTGAGTTCATAGAAAGTTCCCTAAGCCAGTTAGGTTCAAAAATTTCTTCCTATTAGCATCTAAAACATTCTCTTTAGTATAAACAATGCACTCAGGAGCAGTGTGTATTTACTGACTGAGCTATAGTAACTTCATGTTATCAACCATAGTATCAATATTTACTGGACATCCTAGTGTGATTTTTAGGGTAAGCCCTGGACTTTGAACCACAAGTCAGTGATTCAAACCAAGCAGACATTCCTCTGACATGCTATACAGAGTCGCTATGAGTCAGACCTGACTCAGTGACACGTAAGAACAGCAACAACAACAGTAATTATTACATTAGATTGGTATTAAGCTGTGCCTGACCCATACCATGATATTTTTCAATAACCTCATATGCATGTGAAAATTGGGTAATGAGTAAAAAAATTGTAGAATTGATGCGTTTGAGTTATGGTGTTAGAAAAGAATATTAAATGTATCAGGGACTGCCAGAAAAGCAAACAAATCTGTGTCAGAAGAAGTACAGTTAGAATGCTATTTAGAGACTAGGATGACCAGTGTTGGTCTCATACACTTTGGACATATTATCAGGAGGGACCAGTACCTGGAGAACGACATCATGCTTGGTTAAGTGGAGGTCAGCATAAAAGAGGAAGATCCCCAAAAGATGGATTAGTACAGTGGCAGTGGCAATGGACTCCAATTTAACAATGATTATGTAGAAGGTACAGAATCGAGCAGTGCTTCCTTCTGTTGTGCATAAGGCAGTAATGAGTCAGAACCAACTTGAGGGCACCTAACAACAGCAGATTGAACACAGAGGCTAGGTTGTTCACTGAGGGGTGAAAGATTAGCCTGACTTGTTTCCATCTCCTGGGCAGTCCTTGAATGTTTGCTTTCTAGAAAATTCTACCATCATCTCTATTCCTTGCTATTAACATTTTAAATCTAACTGCAATGTAGAAAATTCCAAATAACCTAAAATTGTTGTTATTTTTTATCAAGTAATATGAAATAAAAGCACTTGAAAATTTCTAATAAAAAAATGCTAACACCCACCCACCTCTATACTGTATCTTGAACTGAGTCTTAGTCTGTATATATAGCTTTGAAAATCCCAATTATTTTTTTAAATATTTAAAAATGTATTAAAAACTTCTTTCAAATGGCTGTGCAACTAAAGTAATCATGTTTTTATTTGTCGAACATTAGGGTTGACACACTGGCTATAGCAATGAGTTCAAATAAAACAATTTTAAGGTTGTTTGGTTCTGTTGCACAGAGTCTCAATAAATTGAAACCAATTTGACAACACCTAATGACAACTCGACGGCACTTGACAACAACAACAACAATGACAGCAATATTTACATGATAAAATGAAATGAATAAATACATACATATACCTAAACTATTATTTTTTGCTCAACAGTATATGTTATAGTTGTTGTTGTTGTTGTTAAGTGCCATCGAGTCGGGTCCGACCCATAGCGACCGAGGGTGTAAATCTTTACGGGAGTAGAAAGCCTCATCTTTCTCCCGCGGAGCGGCTGGTAGTTTCGAACCGCTGACCTTAAAGTTCGCAGCCCGATTCGTAACCACTACGCTACCAGAGCTGTCCTTAAATCTGTTACGACTCATAGCAACTCTATATGGTGTTTTCAAGGAGTGCCTGGTGGGCTTGAACCACTGATTTTGTGGCTAGCAATCCAGCATTGATCCTTCTACATCACACCAGGCATCCAGTGCATACTTATCTAGAAATAATATGTAGTCATTAAGACATTCATTTGAAAGGTGTTTAAATACCATTTTTTATAGAACTGTCAGTCCATATAATACTTTGGAATGTATGTGATTATTTGTGGGTTTCCATTTTTGCATACACCCTGAGTGCTGACACATAGAGCATCTCAAAAGATTTAGATTATTTCTCCTCACGTATAAGATTTATGTACAAAAATAAATACAGATAGAGGGGCAGTTGACTCAAAAAATAAATTGGAATTTATTTCATCCCTGTAAGTCTGGACTTGCCTGAGGATTGCACCAAATTGAGTATCTGCAAAAGAGATTCTTACATGAGATGTGAAGGGAAACTGTGAGGAGATGCTGACGTAGGTTTCCTCCTTTGGTATTAGGCAGAACTCGATATTAGCTGACAAAAAAGTGAAATAAAGTTACTCCAAAGAGTAGCTTTCAAACAATTCTTGTGGCAATTACAGTAAAATTGGCATTACTTCATTTGAAAATGTATTTTTAAATAAACTTGTTCTTTAAAAACAATCTGTGTTTTCTAAATACTTACTCATAGACAATTAAAATGTATCTTTATGTTACATACATTACTCTGAGCTGTGCAGGAAGGCACAGAAAAAGCAGATTCAAATGATAACTTCAGAAGGTTTACAATCTGAGGAGAAAGATACAATATGCACACAATATGGCACAACACAAAATAGAGGAAACCAATCTTGGTGTCACAATGGCTTGACTACTGAAAGGTCAGCAATTCAAACTCACCAGCAACTCCCTGGGAGAAAGATATGACAGTCTGCTTCTCTAAAGATTGCTGTTGTTGTTAAGTGCCATAGAGTTGGTACTGACTCATAGCAAACTTGTGTAGGGTTTCTGAGGAGCAGCTGTTGAGCTTGAACCACCGTGGTTCAAAGAGTCCTTGCAGTGCAGCGCCTTAACCCACAAGGCCACACCCGGAAACCCTAAAGGGCAGTTCTGCTCTATCCTAGGGTCACTAAGAATCAGAATTGACTCTATGGCAGTGGATTCGCTTTTGTTTTTTTATAGTCTCTGGTTTAGATGAATTTTTATGAATCAGACTTAAAATCCTTCATAATCTCTTTTCATTCCTATACCCTGAACTACACTCATGCTTAATTAGTGAATTTTAGTAATTCACTAACCCACCAGCTGCTCCTTGGAAACCCTATATAGGGTCACTGTGAGTCTGAATAGGAGTATGTGTGGTATATAAGGATAATACGCTGGACTTCAAGGTCAGTTTCAGCCACAAGATTGGCAGTTCAAACCCACCATCTGCTCCTTGGAAATCCTATATAGGGGTTGCTATAATTTGGAATGTACTTGACAGCACTTAACAACAACAAATCTGAGTCTAAACAGACTCCAAGGTACTTAACAACAACAACAACAACATAAATAGCTTAAGCCTTGAAATTTTGCATATAATATATATTGTTAAACAATAGGAGGTTCCTCACATGCAAAATAACCTGTTATCACTTTACATCCTAAAACTTACATATTCTCTCTTTGAGGTCTTTGATGTGCAAAATGTTGGCACTTTGCTACTTAGCAAAAGTTGGCACTCAATGGTGCCTGTCTAATGACTTAAGTTATGGAGGTGTGCCATTGAGTTGGTTCCAACATTTGAACTGCTGATCTTGTGGTTACCAACCCAATGCATAACTACTACAATACCAGGGCTCCTTTTGTAAGATTGTAGCCATTGAAAATTCTATGCAGCCCAGTTCTACTCTGATACAAGGGTTGAAATCAAGATACACATGAGTTGGTATCAGCTTAATGCTTCCAAGTTCACGTATACCTAATAGCTCTGGATCTAATTCTATATTTACTCATGTGAAAATTCCTACTCTTTACCCTGGGTAGTTATTTATCTTTCTGAGAATCACTAACCTAGTACAAAGAGATTTTTTTCTGTTTATCAAAAAACAAACTTTGTTGCATTGTTCATTTCCTGGCACACAAAAATTTGTTCAATAAATAATTGTTAGATGAATAGGTATTTTCCAGCTGTTTATATTCACATGTGTATAATGTACAAACACAATAGACTATCCAAATATTTGTATATAATATATCATAAGATTCTGCATCATATGCATATTAAAATAAAGATTACAATCAAAGAGGTATGGCTATGATCTGCAATATAAAATCTGTCATTCCGTGATATGACTCCACAGCACAGAAAACATACTGTGATAAGATTTTGGTCTTTATAGCAAGTGCGGTATTGTTCATTCAGACTCATAGTGACTCTGTATGAAGTTTCCAAGGAGCAGCTTGTGGGTTTGAACCACCTACCTTGAGGCTGGCTATCCAGTACCATGCCACACCAGGACTCCTTTAGAAAATGTAGAAAACTAAAAATGTACTGAAAACATTCTTAATTGATCAGGTTTTGCTAATATAAAATTAAAATATTTATTTTTAGATTATATGAATGTGGCTTACATTTGAGTCACTAAATGTGCATCAGAAAACCAGCAAAGTGGCAGCAAAAGAAAGAAAACTAGTAACAAAAGGATCTACTAGAGGCAGGTGCCAAGCAGTCTGACTTTTCCAGACAAACAGGAAGGGGCATAATGGAAGGGCACAACTTCTACAAACACAAGAAACAGTCTTTATAAACATTTCACTAATGCCTTAGAGCCCTCACTAATAAGAATTTTCTGACAAAAAAAAAAAAAAAGAAAGTCAAGATTTTGACTGGAGGGGATTTTAAAATCAGGAAGATGTTGAATTATTAATGAGTCAAACTGGTCTCTTTCATTTTCCTTCCTAACCCAAGACATCTTTGAGGCAGTTGTTTAAAGGATTCTTTTTCTCATTTCATGCTTTCGATATTCATAAATATACTTGAAAACACTATCTCAGATAAGGCACAATCAAATGATCAAGGTCACTTAGGAGATTAAATTAAACCTTCTAATACACATTCACTGTTGTCATTTCAGCACATTTTTGATGAGGCTGTGGAAATGTTGCTTGCTTTGAATGTCATTCCGGCTTGCTCTCTAATGGTTTGTCTGCCTGCTTATTACACTTTAGATTTCAGAGCTTTACAGAATGAAATGAAGCCATCTTCCTCCGAGTGATTTTCTTTCATACTATACTAATTCTTTAAGACTATATACTAAAGATTTATTTTGAATTACAGTGCAATTAGTCAAGCTTTTGGGTTACATAGTCTTTTGAAAGGAAACAACAACAACAAACTAAAACAAAAACACCTCATCTTGACTGTTCCATTTATGGAGGCAAAATTCTGTCAGAGATTACAACAAAGCACAGCTTGTTGACAATACATGCAAATTAGGAACATGTAGTTTGGTTTAAATGTCTGGAAAAGTAGGAATCAACATCTGTGGAAATGAATTTAAAACCTGCAATGGCATAGAAATCATTGCAAGTATACTTACAAATAGAATCGTGGCAGAAATCTAGAGAAAAAAAATGTTCATATTCCCCTCTCCAGATAAAAGTTCAATCATTTTTTGCTTTGAAACAAGACATCAATGATTGGATTTATTACTAATTATTAAATCTGAAAAAAAATAAGGTTTTCCTTTCCTTCTCTTTTCACACCCTCCTAAGAACAGTTGTATAGATCAGTGGAATATGACAATAGCAACAATGTAGGCTATAATAAGAAGCAAAATGATTACGTTAGCTACAATATGAATAAATTAAAGGTTTTTATAATATATGCTTTCTTAATTATGAAGTGTTACTTTTTAAAAAATGAAATTATCTTTAACTGACCAGTTTTCCTTTGAAAAGCACATATATGCTAAAATTTCAAAAGCATTGAATGTGTTGTTGTTGTTGTTGTTAGGTGCCATCGAGTCAGTACTGACTCCTAGCAACACTATGTACAACAGAACAAAACACTGCCCAGTCCTGGGCCAATCTCACAATTGTTGCCACATTTGAGCCCACTAATGTTGCCACTTTGCCAATCCATTTTTATGGCAGTCTTCCTCTTTATCTCTGACCCTCCACCTTACCAAACATGATATCCTTCTCCAGCAACTGGTCCTTCCTGATAATATGTCTGAAATATGAAAGTCGAAGTTTGGCCATTCTGACCTCCAAGGAGCACTTTGTCTGCAATTCTTCCAAAATGGATCTATTGGTTCTTTGTCAGCCTATGGCACTTTCAATATTCTCCTCCAACACCATAACTCAAAAGCAACAATTCTTCTATGGTCTTCTTTATTCACTGTCCACCTTTCATATATATATATGAATGCACATGAGGTTATTGAAAATACCATGGCATGGGTCAGGTACACCTTAGTACTCAAGCTGACATCTTTGCTCTTCAAAACTTTAAAAAAAAAAGTCTTGTGCAGCAGATTTGCCTAATGCAATAAGTCATTTGATCTTTTGACTGCTGCTTCCATGAGTGTTGATAGTTGATCCAAGAAGAATGAAGACATTGACAACTTCAATCTTTTCTCTGTTGATAAGAATGTTGTTTATTGTTCCAGTGGTGATGGGTTTTGTTTTCTTTACATTGAGATGCAATTCATACCGAAAAGCTGTGCTCTTTGATCTTCCTCAGTAAGTATTTTAAATCCTCTTTACTTTCAGAAGCAAATTGTATCATCTACATATCAAAGGTTGTTAATGAGTCTTCCTCCAATCCTGATGCCATATTTTTCTTCATATAACTCAGCTTCTGGGATTATTTGTTCAGCATACAAGGTGAATAAGTATAGTGAAAGAATACAACCCTGTCACATACCTTTCTTAATTTTAAAACATTCGGTGTTCCCATGTTCTGTTTTAACAACTGCCTCTTGGTCCATGTACAGATTTCTCATGAGCACAATTAAGTGTTCAGGTATACTCATGATTCGTAATGTTGTCCGTAGCTTGTCATGATCCACACAATCAAAAGCCTTTGCATACTCAATAAAGCACAGGTAAACATTTTTCTGGTATTCTTTGCTTTCAGCCAAGATCCATTGGACATCAGCAATGATATCCCTCATTCCACTGCCTCTTCTGAATCCAGCTTGAACCTCTGGAAGTGTATGCCTGCACAGCTGTTTCTGTATTACCTTTAGTAAAACTTTACTCGCATGAAATATAAAAGATACTGATGATTTCCACATTCTGTTTGGTCACCTTTCTTTGTAATGGGCACAAATATGGATCTCTTCCAATCAGTTGGTCAGATATCTGTCTTCCAAATTTCTTGTCATAGATAAGTGAGTGCTTCCAGTGTTACCTCACTTTCTTGAAAGATTTCAATTTTTATTCCAACAATTCCAGGCGCCTTATTTTTGCCATTTCCTTCAATGTACCTTGGACTTCTTCCTTCAGTATTATTGGTGCTTGGTCATATGCTACCTCTTGAAACATTTGAACATCAGCCATTTCCTCTATGTATTCCTCCGTCTTCTATGTATTCCTCCATCTTCTTTAGATGCTTTTTGCATCACTCAATAATTTGTCCAGACAATCCTTCAATAATGAAAGTTGAGGCTTGAATTATTTCTTTATATCCCCCAACTTGAGAAATGCTGAGTGTGTTCTTCCCTTTTGGTTTTCTGACTCTATATCTTTGCACATTTCATTGTAATATTTGACTTTATGTTCTCGAGCTGATCTTTGAAATTTTCTGTTCAGCTCTTGTACCTTTGCTTTAGCGTTTCTAAGATGGAGAGCAAGTTTCAGCATCTCTTCTGACATCCATTTTGATCTTTTCCTTCTGTCCTGTCTTATTAATGACTTTTTGCTTTCTTCCTGTATGATGTTCTTGATGTCATCCCATAACTCTTCTGGTCATCGGTTTTTAGTGTTTAATGTATAAAATCTGTTCATAGTTAAGTGTAAAACACAGCATATCATCAAGCAAATCACAACTTAAGTCAAGAACTAATGGAATTCCCCTTTATTTATTTTATTTTTATAATAAATTTGGTGGAATTGATCAAAACCAACAACAGTGATTGAAAGGTCAAATTCCTTATAAAATTTCTTGTATTGTTCTTATTTTAATGGAAAATAAGATACTTTTAAAAAAGATGTATCATTTGTTTTACAATAAAAAATAAACAATAAACACTAGTGTACATCTGGTCACGTAGTGGTTACAAATCGGGCTGCGAACCTCAAGGTCAGTAGTTCGAATCTACCAGCTGTTCTGCGGGAGAAAGATGAGGCTTTCTGCTACCCTAAAGATTTATAGCCTTGGAAATCCTGTACAGGGTCACTATGACTCGGAACTGACTCCACGGCACATAACAACAACAACAACAGTGTACACTTCAGGAAGGCCTATTAGTGTCAGAGTTAAACATTTGGCTGCTATCCAAACGGTTGGAGATTCAAACAATACCAGTGGCTCCACATGAAAAAGACTAAGCAATGTATTACTATAAAGATTATGTTCTAGAAAAAAACCTATAGGCTAGTTCTACTCTGTTACATGGGATCCTTTGAGTTGAACATCAACAATAGACACCTCATCACTTTGTTGCTATTGTTATTAAGTGCCATCGAGTTGGTTCCAACCCATAGCATCCCTGTATCAGGTTTTTCAGGGAGCAACTGGTGAGCTTGAACTGCCAACCTTGTAGTTCAAACCAACTTTGCAGTCCAGTTCATTAACCCACAGTGCCACACCAGGACTCCCTCACCTAATCTAAGTATTTGAAAAAAAGCAATACTCTTAAAAGTGCTGTTTTTCTTTTTAGATTTTATCACTCCTCATTCCATTAATATGTTACACTTTCCTGAAATTGCACTTGCTTTATTTTAGAGGTTTATCTAAGATCAGCACTGGAATAACATAGATGACTTCTTGACGAAATTAAAATGGGGTCCAAACAAGACAAGGAAGTAGGAGAGAAAAATGGTCTTAGTGACCTCATCCAAGAAAGTTATCCAGTTCCTATGCAATAAAGATTGTTATCAAAAGACTTTAGGAACAGGGTCAGAAAGGACCCCAATGATAACAATCTATGATTGAGAAACACATTGTTCCTTTGTTTTTGTGAAATATTACTTTTATGTTATCAAAGAGTAATAATTTTTTCCTGCTATACCTATATATAATGCATAGAGATTTTGTGTCTACTAAGACAGCTTTAGGAAGCTATTCATGCTGTCTTCCAGATCACTTGCTTTCTGCTAATACAGTGTGATGTTGACTATCACCTCATCTCTGTGACTGACTACAGTGACAGACAACAAGCCCTCATTTGCTTGGCAACAGACTGCTAACCTCAAGGCTGATTGCTCAAATATACCAGTTGCTCCACTGTAACCCACTGCAGGTTCTCTGAGTCAGAACAGATTTAATGGAACTTAATAACAAACAACCTGATGTGTATTATTCATTCTGTATTCCTGAATATTGTGAAGTATGGGAATCACAGAATGATAAATTGTGCTCATGAAGAACCTGTACATAGACCAAGAGGCAGTCGTTCAAATAGTACAAGAGGATACTGAATTGTTTAAAATCAAGAAAGCTGTACACCAGGGTTATATTCTTTCACCATACTTATTCAATCTGTATCTGAGCAAATAATTCCAGAAGTTGGGTTGTATGAATGAGAACAGAGCATGGCATCATGTATAGAGGAAGACTCACTTACAATTTGCAATATACATATGACACAATCTTGCTTACTGGAAGTGATGAGGACTTGAAATACCAACTAATGAAGACCTTCAGTATGCATTGTATCTCAATGTAAAGAAAACAGAACTCCTTAAAACTGGATCAGTAAAAAAACATATTGATAAATGGAGAAAAAAATAGAAGTTGTGAAAGATTTCATTTTTCTTAGATCCACAATCAATCCTGATTGATGCAGCAGTCAAGAAACCAAATGACATATTGCATTAGGCAAATCTGCTGCAAAAGAGTTCTTGAAAGTGTTAAACAGCTAAAATGTCAGTTTGTGTACTAAGGTACACCTGACCTACTCCAAGGTATTTTCAGTTACCTCATATACATGTGAAAGGTGGACAATGAATAAGGAAAATCATAGAGGAATTGATGCATTTGAATTATGGTGTTGAAGAAAAATATTGAAAGGACCATGGCCTGCGAGAAGAACAAATATATCTATCTTGGAAGAAGTACAACAGAATGTTCCTTAGAAATGAGGATGGTAAGTCTTTTTCTCTTGTGCTTTGGACATGAGGGAGGAGTTCCTGAAGAAGAACATCATCGGTTGATAGCCTCGCTTTTCGGGAGCACCGCGTGGAGAGCGTCATCTTGGTCAAGATGGATTTTTCTGGCCCTGCTATGCCTCTCTTGTCGCTGAACCCAGAGTAACAGGCCAAATTTCAGAAGCAGGTGGCACAGGCCCGCCGGTGCACACCCAGCAAGAAAAATTTACTCCTGGAGTAGTATATGTGGGCCACTTACCCCGAGGCCTTTTTGAACCCCAATTGAAGGCGTATTTCTCCCAGTTTGGTACTGTTACACGACTCAGATTGTCCAGAAGTAAAAAGTCTGGAAAGAGTAAAGACTATGCCTTTGTGGAGTTTGAGTCTGATGATGTTGCCAAGATAGTTGCTGAAACAATGAACAACTACCTTTTTGGTGAAAGACTCTTGAAATGCGATTTGATGCCATCTGAGAAAGTACATGAAAAACTTTTCAAAGACTGGGATGTTCCCTTTAAAAAGCCATCAAATCCAGCAGTGAAACGGTATAATAAGAAACGGACAACTGCAGAAAAGCTACGGATGGAGAAGCGATTTAAGAACAAAGAAAAATTACTCAGGAAGAAGATAGCTAAAAAAGGAATAGTGTATGATTTTCCTCCATTGATTTTACCAAAAAAGAAAA
>NW_006408520.1:3883214-3889607 GCF_000296735.1 Chrysochloris asiatica
AAAAACAAACCATGATTCTGAATGTATTATGTATATTGTTTCTTTGAAAAATACGGAGATTTTATTATTGACACTGACTCTTTAAATTTTACTAGGTGCAGTGATACACAGACATTGGCACAATTTTTGAAGGAAAAAATTAGTTCCAGTAAAAACAGTCAGTAGCCTGGCTTGCCTTCCCCTTGCTGGAGTACAGGGAGCTTGTAGTCTGCTCATGCTGCGTCTTTGCCCTATGTTAGCCTCTGTGTTCTTTGTAGTTTCATAGTTGTCTTTACTGACTGTGCAGTGACCAACAATTAAACTTTTACCATTCTCTGCCTGCAAGTAAAGCAAGTAGGTTTTTTGCTTTCTCAACTATTTACTAATTTTATGATTCCTTGAAATGTACTTTTGTATAACCTATACTCTTAAATTCATGCAAGGGACTTCAAGAATTCATGGTAAATGTTTGCTTTGTTATCACACATACTAAAACTGGAACGATACAGAGAACATTAGCATGGCCCCTTGCGCAAGGATGACACGCAAATTCGTGAAGCGTTCTGTATTTTTAAATGGTATAAGATAGGATGAATGTAAAACTAATGTTCTCCCATATAAACTACTACATAATTCACAATAAAACATTAAAAAAAAAAAAAAAAGGACATCGTCCTTGGTAAAGTGGAGGGTCAGTGAAAAAGAGGAAGACCCAACTGAGATGGATTGACACAGTAGCAGCAACAGTGGGGCTTAAATGTAATGACAATTATGAGGATGGCACAGGATTAGATAGTGTTTCATTCTGCTGTGCATAGGGTCACTATGAGCCAGAAATAATAGATGGCACATAACAACATATCCTTGATCATTTTATAAAATGTAATGAATAATTAATTTTTTGTGCTACGGTAGAAGCATGATGTTTATGCCTGCATTTATTTTTTATTCATTTTCATTGCTGTGTACTACTAGATTGTCCAAATATACTACAATTGACTTATTTAACACTTATTTGTATCTTTGGCAATTCTTGTTTTTGCAGTACCAAATGAATCCTGAATATGAAAAGCATCAACACCCATCCTCAAAATTTTATCGTGTTCCTTTCTTCTAATTTTTCTTTATTATAAACTTTCCCTGTCTCTGGATTAACGATACTAGTAACTATTTAGTACAGTTGACCCTTGAACAATGCACGTGTTAGTGGTTGTGATTCACAAGGAGTAAAAAATATGCAAATAATTTTGTATTCCACAAAATTTTAACAACTATTAATGTGCTATGGACTGGAAGCCTTATCAATAACATAAACAGTAAATTAACACACATTTTGTATGTTATATGTTATATGATATGTATTATATAAGCATAGCAACAGTTGTAAGGATAGTGCTAGGTGGGAAAGTATTCTGTTCTGTTTTGCATAGTGTCACTAGGAATCAGAACCTAACAACAACAATGTATTATATATGGCACCCGCATAAAAGATATGTTTTCAGTACCAGATAAAAAGGTATATAATAAAAGTGAAAGGCTTTCATGACTGCTGGCATAACTCCAACAATGGTTTCATGAATTTCTTTTTCATTTCTTATCATGACCCTTACACTTGAAATACTGGATAACTACAGCTGAAGACCTCAATTTACAGTATACATCAAGCAAGTCAACTTTTTCTTTATAAATGTAATGTTTGATTGAATTTTTCTGCTACTAGCAGAATCATAATGTATACAACTGTAATTAGAGTTCATTCATTTTTAATTTTTGTATAATACTACATTGGCTAAGTACTGAAGACCTCAATCTACAGTACATATAAAGCAATTCAACTTTTTCCTGTAATGCCATGACCTTTTTTCTGCTTCTTGGGAGCATTTCCAGCATCACTAGTGGCATTTTGTGGGGGCCCTAAGGCATTATTCAAGGTTTATGGTATTGCACTTAGAATGATTAAAAATACCCTAAAACTGCAAGAGATCACTTTTTACTGCAATGAGCAATGTACTGCAGAGATAATTAACTTCATGGCATTTAAATAATCCATGCATAATGAACCCACACAGTTCACATCTGTGTTATTCAAGGGTCCATTGTACTCACCTGAAGTAGCCAACATTAACCCTACGGGGGGTTCTGAGGCTTCTTTTGTAACTTTACCTTTGTCCTACTCAAGGAGACCTGGTTGTACAATGAGTTAAAATTGGACAGCAACCTTAAAGGTCGGAACTTCAAATTCACCAGCTAACCCAAGGGAGAAAGCCAAGACTATTTAATACTATAAAAATGTAAAGTCTTGGAAATCCTATGGAACACTTCTACTTTGTCCTCTAGGTTCACTGTGAATCAGAATGTACTAGATGGAAGTATATTTTCTGTCCTATTCCATTCCTTCCTTCTAGTAGGACAGATGTTGATCCCTCCCTTCTTTTCCCATGCCTGCTTATCCCCAGAATGAACACTGCTTAATCAACTTCTCTAGAGTCAGCTTCCTGTGGAATCCAAATTAAGATAGGAAAAAACATGCCTTTCTCCTCAAGTTAAATAATTATATAAAACAATATTTCTCATAGCACTTTTTAAAATTTGTGTTTTAGAATATATTCACATAGAGTTCAATAGGAAAGAAAATACGCTAAATTTGAGTCCCTAGGAATATAGGTTGTGCTTCTCTGCATATTTTCTTACCTATTACACATGGCCATTGTTGTTAAGTGCCACTAAGTAGGTTCCAATTCATATCAGTCATGTATAGGGTTTCTGAGGAGTAGTTGGTGGGTTTCAACCACTTATTTTGCGATTAGTCATCCAGTTCTTATACACAGAAAACTATAATAATAACAACAGATGATAACAAACAAGATACACATTCTCTTATTGATTGAAAATTTACTCAAAGTGTCTGTAAGGTAAAAAAAAAAAAATCATCTTTTAATCAGCATTGGACCTGCGTCAAATATGTATCAGCAACATATCTAAGATTTGCATATTAGAATTGTCATATGTAGGAAAAGCAAGTTTTCAATGTACAAGAAATTCTGCAAAGGAATTCACAGTGAATTCTTCTGATTACCTCGCCATTTGTAAGATCAGGTATACATCTTTATATTTCATTTATATCATCTCTGTTCAAAATAGAATGAATTAATTTCAAATTGGCATTAAATAGTCTGCATTAATTGATCCAAGGTAAGTATTATCATTCAAAATACTATCTTGTATGATAATTTAGAAATACTTATACTTAAAAAGAGTTTTTTTAAGCAGGTGATGGAGTCCTGCTGTGGCTCTGTAGGATAAGTGGCCAACTACTAACCCAAAGATCAGCAGTTCAAACCCAATGCTCCTCAGAAAATCTATACAGGGTCGCTATGAGTTGGAACCGACTCAGTAGCACATAGCAACGACAATGTTTCAAACAGTGTCTCTTAGTTAGCTTCATTCAAAAATGATGTAGTGTAATAAAAGTGGTTTTAAAACTGAAAGTACTACAAAAATATATGGTGATTATTGCTATTCACTCCAAAATTAACTACTTATAGAATACTACTTCATGATGTGCTATTTACCAACAGCTCTGTGAGGTAGTGTACCAAATCAGACAGATAACAATTCATATTTTATTTTCATGTGATTTGTTAAGCATTTTTATGAAGTTTATAATTTATTCATATAGTGAATAAATGCAACTACATATAATATATGGAAATAATAGTAATAGCTGCAATTTACTAAGTGTTAAATTTGTGTCTGATATTGTTCTTTGAAAGTAATTTAAATGTAAGTATTTACACTGTTCCATGCTAATAGAGTCCTGGTGTGGTGCTGTGGGTTAATGTGCTAAACTACAAAGTCAGTTTGAACTTCAAGGTTGGTGGTTCAAGCTTACCAGTCACTCCTTGGAAACTCTCTAGAGGGTCGCTGTGGGTTGAAACCGACTCAATGGCACTGAACAACATTGCTAATGGACATATTATCAGGAGGGACCAGTCTCTGGAGAAGCACATCATGCTTAGAAAGTGGACACTCAGTGTAAAAGAGGAAGATTCCCAATGAACCAGATTGGCACAATGGCAGCATCAATGGACTCAAGCGTAGCAAGGACTGTGAAGTTGGCTCAGAACTGGACAATGGTTTGTTCTGTTATGCATAAGGTTGTTAGGAGTGCATACTGATTAGATGGAACACCTAACAACAACAATCTGGCGAGGACTTCTGGTGTGACACTGTGAATCAGCACTGGACTGTGAACCACAAGACTCGCAGTACAAACCTACCAGCTGCTCCATGGAAACCCTATACAAGGTCACTATGAGTCAGAACTGATTCGACGGCACTTAACAACAACAACAACAACAACAACAGCAACAATGCTACTGGCATTGTAGGATCAGTACTGGACTACTATTCCATATTTGACTCTTTAACATAGAAACTCTATACTGTGCTCCTTAGAAACAAAATGCAGTGTCACATGAGTCAGAAACTACTCAAGGATACTTAACAATCAGGAGAATATAGTTAAAAATCCAATAATAAGGCATTTCCTTGTATCTCTCACTTAAAATTTAAAAAACATTAAAATTGACCAAACTCTTTAATTATTCAAAGAAACAAGAAATGGGATAAATAAGCTTGGCACTGTGGGATAAGTACTAGAATTCTAACCAAAAAGTCAGCAGTTCAAACCCAACAACTGCTCCTTGGAAACCCTGTACAATGTTGCTATGAATCTGAACCAACTCAACAGCACTTAACAACAACAATCTAGTAAGTAGCGAGAGGAAGATAAGGCTTTCTGCTAGTGCAAAGATATACAGTCTCATAAATGCTATATCGTGTTGCTAGAACCCACCTGACAACACTTAACAACAATACAACAACATCTAACAAATATAGTCAAATCCAGGCCAAAAGGAAAACAAACAATAAACGAAACCCCCCAAATTCCTGAATCTCTAGTCATACAGTACTAGAAGAAATAGAACTCTCTAAAAGTGGTTTTAATAGTTCTAAAGGAGTTACCTTTTGATTAAACCTGTCTAGGGATAGAAGAAAGTCTGGAAATATCTTAAAACACTTTAAAGACCCTGTTCTGCAGAGCAATAAACAGGAAAGGGAAGTTAATGAATAATACACAGATATCTCTTCTTTTGAAAATATATACTCTGATTTCCCTTGGTAATAAATCCTGAAGTGAGGCAGGTGAAGGAGAAAGACAAAGAGAGAATGCCTAGATTAACACATAGAAGCTTTTGCTTTAATGGGCTTTATTGTGTTTTATACAGATCTTCTTCATAAAAGAACACAATAAACCTGAGATAAAAGTTGATGAAAGTTAGAAAATACAAAAGTGTATTTGAGATAATGACCCTGAATTGAAGCTTCTGAAGGTCACTGTTCTTAAATTTTCTTTCTTGCAGCAAGGGAGAAAATCCCATCCACTGATTTGGCAAATAAATATAAAATTCCTCCTGAGATAACTGCCTGAACAATATTCATGGGTTAATTATAGTGCATGATACGAGATTTCAAACCAGTCTTGTGACTATGGGAATGACAAAGGAGCAGAGTTCTGAATATTTGTTTAAAAGAACTATTCAAAGGCAGGGTCAGTGTGTCTGTGCTTACTTGTGTGGTTACATATTTGACCCACAGCCTCAGAGCTTCCTTTTACCCTCCCAAGACCTTGTGTTTCAGCCATTGGGCTCCAGGTATATCCAGGGTTCACACCTGGCCCAAGAGAGGAAATTCAGAGCTATTACTAATAGACAAAATGATTGATCAGCATTTGTTATCCAAATCAAACCCACTGATCTTGTGTCAATTTTGACTTATTGCTGTTGTTGTAAGTGTTGTGGAGTCTGTTCCAACTCACAGCTGCTCTGTATAGGATTTCTGAGAAGCAGCTGGTAGCTTTGAACTGCTGAACCTTGTAGGTTCATAATCCAGTGCTTATCCTACAGTGTCACACCACCATATAAATTTACATGATGTTAAATAAGTCAAATATCACTCCTGAGCAAAATATGGTTTGTACTTCCTTGTTTTGCATGTTCTCTTCTTTTGTTGTTGTTATTGTGTACCATCCAGTCTGTTTGGATTCGTAACAACCTTGTATAGGATTTCCAAGAGTGGCTGGTGTGTTTGAAATGCCAACCTTTTCCTATAGTATCATAAGGAACACTTACAGTGTAATTCTAGATCTTCATTTATCATAATGTATACTGTATGGGGTCTTGGTATGCCATTGTAGGATAAGTACTGCACTGTTAACCACAGGTCTGTGGTTCAAACCCACCAGCTGCTCCTCAGAAAGTCTATATATATGGTTTCCATGAGTTGGAACCAACACGATGCCACTTAAAAACATCAACAATATGCAGTTGTATAACTGGTTTTGTGTGTTTT
>NW_006408520.1:3890357-3899466 GCF_000296735.1 Chrysochloris asiatica
GACCACTCCCTTCCTGTTGAACCTATATAAGACCGCTCCCTTTCCATTGACTTCCTCTTCTTTCTGCCCTCTCCTCTCTCTTCTCTTCTGCCTCCTGCCTTCTCTCTCCGGCAGAGGTCACCTTCCTCTTCCTCACCCTGAATAAAAGTCTCTAGACAGGCCATCTGGTGTGCAGTGTGGTTGTTTTTTCCCTTCCAAGCTGACATTTTATTTATGTTAATTAAAAAGTAAGACAAACATGAACAATAAATAGAACATCACTTGTTTTCAATGACATGAACAAATTTTTTGAAAAAAATAGAAAAATTAACAAATATTGGGAGAATACTTTTGTGTTTTTCATAATGTAATAGCCATAGTCATGACACACTTTTAAGTTTAATCAACATTAATTTTTTCTATCACTGTCTTAATTCTATACAAGACAATCAACAGAATTATAAATCAAAGTCTGATTTGTTGTGTTTGCCAATTCTATGACATAAATACTTGCATCATGGCCAATTTCAATCTAATAATGTGGTGTTAGTGAATGTAAAGTTCGGGAGAGATGAATAGTTTACTTTTTTCCATTATGAACATATAATGGTGGTGGTGGTGGTATGCCGTGAAGTTGGTTCCAACTCATAGAGACCCTGTATAGGGTTTCCAAGCCTGTGAAAATACCAGCTGCTCCGAGGGAGAAAGATGAGGCTATCTGCTCCCGTAAAGATTTATAGCCTCGGAAACCCTATTCAGGGTCGCTATGGGTCGAAACTGACTCGACGGCACTTAACAACAACAACAACAACAAATCTTTGTGAGAGTTGAAAGCTTCATCTTTCTCTCACAAGAACATATAATAGACATACATTATGACTTCAAAATCATGTTGTTTGTAAATGCCTTTGAGTCAGTTACGACTCATAGTGACACTGTGTATAACCTAATGAAACACTACCCAGTCCTGATCCATCCTCATAACTGCTGTTATGATTGACCTCATTGTTGCTACCACTGTATCAGTCCATCTTGTTTTGGGTCTTCCTCTTTTTTTTTGGCCCTCCACTTTACCAGCAACAGTGTCCTTCTCCAGGGACTAATCCTTCCTGATAACATGTCCAAAGAAGAGACAAAGTCTTGCCATCCTTGCTTCTAAAGAGCATTCTGGTTATTTTTAATCCAAGAATATCTGGAAGTCTTTAGTACTTTCAGTATTCTTTTCCATGACTATGATTGAAAATAAAATTCCTTATTCACTGACCAACTTTCACATGTATATGAGGTGATAGAAAATTCCATGACTTGTCTCATGTGCACTTTAGTCCTCAAACTGACATCTTTGTTCTTTCACACTTTAAAGAGGTCATTTAAGGAAGATTTGCAATGTCATGTATTTCTTGACCTATACATCCATGAGTGTTGATTATAGATTCATAGAAACTGAAGTCTTTTACAGCTTTAATATTTTTTTCAATTATCATGATATGATTGATTAGTCCAGTTGTGAGAATTTCTATTTTCTTTACATTGAGGTGCAATCAATACTGAAGGCTGTAGTCTTTGATCTCCATCAGTAGGTATTTTAAGTCTTATTTGCTTACAGAAAACAAGGTTGTGTCATCTGCATATCTCTGGTTGTTACTGACTCTCTCTAATTCTTCTTCATATAAAGCAGTTTCTTGGATTATTTTCTCAGCATACAGATTAAGTATGGTGAAAGGGGACAACACTGGCACACACCTTTTCAGGTTTTTAACCATTCAGTAACCCCTCAGTCTGTTTGAACTGGTTTATGTACAGGTTACTCATGAGCATAATTAAGAGTTCTGAAACACTCATTCTTCTTAGTGTTACTCATAGTTTGTTATGATCCACATCATTGAATGATTTTGCATTCTCAATAAGGCATAAGTGAGCATCCTTCTGATATTCTTTGCTTTCAGTCAGGACTCATCTGACATCAGCAATGATATCCTTCATTCTACGTCCTCTTCTGAATCTTACTTGGATTTCTGGCATGTCTCTGATGCAACCTTTTTGAATTATCCACAGCAAAATTTTACTTGTATGTGATACTAACGATTGTATTTAATGATTTTCTCATTTCATTGGATTTTTTTTTTTTTTTTTTCTGGAATGGACACAAACATAGATATCTTCCAATTAGTTGGTTAGATAGCTGTCTTTCAAATTTCTTGGTGTTGACAAGTAAGCAGTTTCAGTGCAGCATAAGTTTGTTGAAATATTTCAGTTTGTAGTCTATCAGTTTCTGGAGGCTTGTTTTTCACTAATGCTGTCAGTGCAGCTTGTACTCCTTCCTTTACGGCTTTTGGTGTGGATCATATGCTATCTCTTGAAATGGCTCAGCATCAATGATTTCTTTTGTTACGGTGACTTTGTGTATTCCTTCCATCTTCTTTTGAATATTCCTGTGTTTTTGAATATTTTGTCTATAGAATCCTTCAATATAACAACTTAAATATTGTGGGGTTTTTTCTTAAGTCTTTCTGTTTGAAAATGCTGAACATGTTCCCTCTTTTGAGGAATTTCAATTTTCCTAGATTCACACTTCATGCATTTCAATTTCTAATTATTAATGTGTGTTTGCGGTTGTTTCTCACTATTTGGAGTTGTTGCACATCAGCAGATGAATGTCCCAAGATATTTGCTCCATTCATATCATTACTGTCAATTCTAGTTTGAGGAGGCAGCTTTTCCCCAGTAGTGTTTTACAGCCTTCCAACCAGAAGGGCTCATCTTCTGGCACTATATCTGACAATGCTCCTCTGGGTATTCATAAAGTTTTTAGTGGCTAACCATTCAGGAGTGGTCTGACTCTCTTTCTTCACAGTTTAAATCTGGACACTCTGGTGATACCTGTCCACCATGGCTGATCCTATTAGTATTTAAAATACTAGTGGTATACCTTTCGTGATCATAGCATAAACCACCATAGTATGATAAATTGACAGATGAATGGTGAACTCAAAGTCATATAACAAAATAATTAGGAAATGATCAATTTTAGGTATTATCTTTGTTTGTTATATATAACTGAATTATACGTTCAGAGTGTAGTGGCTCCATATGATAAGCACTGGATTGTGAACCACAATGTCAGTAGTTTTGAGTTCAACAGTAGTTTCATTCAGCAGGTTTTCCACTCATGCAAATATTTATAGCCTCTTAAACCCTATACAAGTTTGTTATTAGTCTGAACTGAGTCAGCGGCACTTTAAAACAATTATAAATTCAAAGTTTAATTTTTGTAATGCCTATAAAAATCAACTCCCATCATTTCTAAATATAGCAAATTCAGCTATTGTAGTCATTATGGAAAACAAAAATCCCATTCAACAATTCATATACACATTGTTCCATAATATATGTAGTTATCTTCACAATGAATCAGTATTCTCCCCATTTTCACCCTGCCTTCTCTGTTTCTATCCCTCCAGTTGCCTTGACCCTCTTTGTGTTCTTGTATTTGCATTGTGTAAATGTTTCCCATTTGTTTTCATATATTTGAAGCAAACTATTTGAAGCAAATCTCTCATGGATGCTTTTGTTTATTATTAATTTTATAGGCCATTGTATTATTTGGCTGAAAGGTGACCTCTAGGAGTGGTTTCAGGTCAGGATGAAAGCATAGAGCTATAGACTTAGAGCTATAGACTTAAGCTATAGTCTTAGAGCTATAGACTCCCATATTCTTATCAGTCTAGTAAAGCTGCCCCCTTTTTTTTTTTTTAATGAATTTGAGTTTTACTATTCATTTTTCTACTTTTCTAGTCATGATCTTCTATTATGTCACTAATCAAAATGCTCTGTTGTGGTAACCTGGCACCATCTACTTCTTTTGGTCTCACGTTAAATATGACTGTTATTTGTGTGGCCCATTATTTCTAAAGACTAATTGCTTCCTTAAGTCTTTGGTTTCCTTAACTCTGCTTTGTTCCAAATTTGAAGGGACAATAGTTATATCTTAGATGGTTTGGCACAGTTTTTAATATTCCAGAGACAACTCAGCAAACTAGGATGTAGAGTATTTTCTTTATGAACAGTGTTTTTCTAATTGACTTAGATGTCCTCCAAGACTATGACCTTAATCTTTAATTTCAGTAATTCGGTCCCACAACATGTTTAGATATGACTAAGAAGTTGCTATAACTATGGTAAGCTATAATCTTTATGGAACCTATCCCTAGTTTTTCTTCTGTGGAACTGCTGGTGTGTTCAAATTTCCATCTTTTTAGTTGGCAGCTGAGTGGTTCTTGAATGTCAAATTGTTGTTGTTGTTAAGTGCCGTCGAGACAGTTCCAACCCATAGCGACCCTGTATAGGGTTTCCCAGGAACAGCTGCTGAGCTTAAACTTCCAACCTTGTGGTTCAAACCAACTTTGCACTCTGGTGTATTAACCCACAGTACCATATCAGGACTCTGAATGTCAAATAGACATCTCAAAAATATTTGTCTTAAACTGATGTTCTAATTTCTCCCTCAAAACCCTGTTCTTAATTTAGTGCTTTTCAACTCAACACATTATTACCAGTACTACAAAATTACTCAGGAATAAAATCTTCAGATTTATCCTTGACTCTTTCTCTTACACTGCTCAGTTGAAAAACAAACTCAAACATAAATGTTATAGAATAATGTTTTCCAAATAAATTCAGAAACTGACTATTTTTTTTTTACCATGTTTATTGTATCAATCTTGTTTAAGTGTTAAGAGAAATCATAAGATCAAGCAATACCACTATTAGGTATACATACTACAAGAATAAGAGGCTTGACATATATACAGAAATCTCTATTTTATTGTGGCACTATTATGAATACATAATAGAAAAAAGATAGAAACAATTTGAGTGTCCAAAAATATATGAATGGATAACCAAATTATGGTATATATACACAATGGAATACTATGCAGCATTAACAAGTATGAATCTGTAAAACATCTCATAACATGGAAGAACAATACTGAGTGAAATTAATCCAAAAAGAACAAATTTTGAGAGACCACTAATATAAAATGTCAATGAAATGTTTCCACAGAGAAACAAGCCTTCTTAGATGGATACCAGGGCTGGGAATGCAAATCACTAACCATACTGTTTCAATACATTTAATGCATAGTCATCCTCTTTTTCACTAACTACATTTTTCCAAGTGTGATGTCATTCTCCAGGGACAATTCCTTCCTGACAACATTTTCAAAGTACAAGAGACAAAGTCTTACCATTCCTCACTTTTAAGGAGCATCTGGCTGCACTTTTTTCAAAACAGACTTGTTCATTCTTCTGGAAGTCCATGATATTTTCAATATTCTTTGCTAACACCATAATTCAAATGTACAGATTCTTCTATGATTTTCATTACTCACTGGACAAGGCAACAGAAAATACCATAGGGCAGGTGGAGAGGGTAGATGTATATTAACTTGGGTGAAGGGAAAGGCAACATCAAATAAGAGTCAGTAAAAAATGACCAAGTCAAAGGAAGACACTAGGAGGAGCACAAGAATTAAAGGCACCAGAGCCAAATATTATTACCTACATAATCCTCCAGAAACAGTAATAACAAAATGTTAGTAGATACATAGATAGTGCAAGCTGAACAATGGGAAGTGAAATGGAGCTACACTCATGAATATATATATAGGTTTTACACAGGATATTTCTATGCATATTTATATGTGCTACAAATACACCTATGAATATAATAGAGCATTCTGGAAGCAAAGTAATGACAATTTCTTAGTCATAACTAAACACCTTGAAGGTATGAGTTGCTGGGCCTAGAGACTCAGCACCATAGTCTTGGCTCAAGGTTAAGTGACACAACATAGTGCACAAAGACAGACAATGTTATACATCTTCCTTTCATGAGTACGGACTAGAGTCCTAAATGATTGTGAGTGGCCATCTAAAGTGCAACTGCAGTATAATGAATTACTTCACATGGCTTTTCTACTTAAAGCTTTGTAATATCCACCAAACAACTTTTTCCTAATAGGCCTTGGTAAGAAAATGAGGGGTAGAATATTAATAAGATGACATAACTCAGTTGTGAATGATAGTTTACAGGGCTAATTTTAATTGTGAAAACTTAGAGCTCTAAATGAGTCATCTCAGAAGCAGGAGGAGCATCTCACTGAAATCAGAAGAGAAAAGTCAGGAATGGAGATCATCCTTTGGACCCTGAGATCCATGCACATTGAACCTCCTCAACCCTGGGACAGAAAGCTGTGGTACCAGAGGAGCGGCCGAACAAGAACCAAGAGCCAGAATGCAAGACAGAGCGGTGGACTTCCAGACCCACGCATGGAGCAAGCCCAGTGTCTTTGGTCAGGAGGCTCATTTGTAGAGTGGGATGCCTCCCGGTATTTAATTGGAGAGTTAAGTGTGCTGAACCATGAAGCTAGAATCAAGTACCTTCAGGCTGAGGCTTATGGTGGAGTAGTGTGCCCTGTCAGTATATATGCTGTTGTTGTTAAGTGCCGTTGAGTCTATTCTGACCCATAGCGACCCTGTAAAGGGTTTCCAAGGAGCAACTGGTGAGCTTGAACCGCTGACCTTGCAGTTCAAATGGCTTTGCATTCTGGTGCATTAACCCACAGTGCTGGCTGATGGTGAAGTAGTGTGCCCTGTCAGTATATATAAGCTGCCCTAAAACATTTCCCAGGCAGAGAAAGGCTGTCCGTGTGCATGGCTAAGGAGAGGCTTTACTGACTGGAAGAACTATTTCCTGAGCAGTTCTGACCCTAATTGTAATCTGTTAACTTCCCTGGAGAAGGACATTATGCTTGGTAAAATGGAGGGTCAGCAAAAATGAGGAAGACCCCAATGAGATGGATTGGCACAGTGGCATCAGCAATGGTTTCAAGAGTAACAATGATTGTGAGGATGGGGATGGCATAAGACCAGACAATGTTTTGTTTTTTTGTACATAGAGTCACTCTATGTCAAAGCAGACTCAAAAGCATGTAACAAAACAAAAACTTCCTAATAAACTCCATAACTGTGAGTATGATGTCTGAGTACAGTGTGGCCATTACAATGAATTATGGAAACCAGCTGAGTAAAGTGTGCCATAGTTGATACCATTTTTGTTGTTGTTGTTGTTGTTGTAACTATTGGTTTCAATCTACTTGGAGCAAAGAATGAAGAAAACCAAAGACACATAAAAACAACTAGTCCAAAGGACTAAAGGACCATGTGAACACAGCCTCCATGACCCTGAGACGAGAAGAACAGATGATGCCCAGCTACCACTACTGACTACACACTACACTACTGGTCACACACACACACAGTGTTAAGTGTTCCTAACAATGGCTTTGAGAACAAAATTACATGTTTTTATAAAAATTTACCAGGCTTATGTGATATGACTTCCATTACCTTTCAATTTCCCTTAGCTCACCATGTTTCAGCTACACTGGAAAATGCCCTCCATGAACCTGACTTACCTTGCTTTCATTGATCCTTCTACTTAACATACTCTTCCCTCATATATGTGTGAGGTAAGTTTCTTCATTTTACTCAAGACTCATGGTCAGCTTTCAGAACAATCTTCCCCAATCAACTGATATAGCTCATCCAATTGAAAATACAACTTGCTCTTTACTATATTTTGTGTAGTGTTCAAATGCATAACAGTTTGGGATTTTCTAGCTTGGGACATAACCACATCCTTTAGATTTTCTTTTTCTTTGATTCTGTGATCCTTATCAGAGTCAACATCAAAGCTACTCTTTGCAGATTCCTTACACAGAGGGTTCTTACTATGAGGCAACAGAATAGAAGAGAACCCTGGTGGGTCAGATTTGTGATTTCATAGAAACTAGATTGTTCATTCCTTCATATAACAGGCCTCCTGTATCAACATTTGTGAAGGAAAAACTCTCTCAATTTCAGCTTTACTCCTCAGAGTGACCATATACGTTTTCTAATAAGTATCTGTTGACAGTATTTGCAGCTTTCTGCTTTTTAGTGGTTTCTCAGCACTGCTTATATTTCAGGATTTGATATATGTTGATTACTGGTGTTTATTTTTGTAAATGTTGATGAAGTTTTTTTCAGTGTTATTATCTAGTTTATCTTTTCATTTTTATGTGAGGATTTGAAGACCTTGAAAAACAATGTTGTCCTCACAGCACTCTTTCAGAATCCCATCAATTATAAGGAAATATCAGAATTATACAGGCATTTTTCTCCTTCTTATACGGAATGGAAAACATCTTATACAGAACGGAAAAAACTCAATATTGCAGTACTATTAAGTTGTGCCGCTATAAAATAATTGCTATTTGTAACAGAATGATGACATTATTCTAATTCTACTTGCCTCTTGTTGACCCTTATTTTAAGGGCAATTTTAAGAGCAGAAGACCTAAATTACTTGAAATTTTTACACAGGATGTTAGTTGAATGAGTTTCTCCCTTCCTACCTTCATAATACCAATACATGTATGAGCTGTTTTCTTCCATATATCTGTGAAAATGAAATATCTGATAATTAAGTATACTATATTGATATATAAGGAGCTCTGGTAGCGTAGTGGTTATGAATTGGGCCGCAAGCTACAAGATCAGCAGTTCGAAACTACTAGCTGTTCCATGGGAGAAAAATGAGGCTTTCTGCTCCCATAAAGATTTACAGCCTCAGAAACCCTGTACAGGGTCGCTGTGAGTCAGAACCGACTCCATGGCACATAAAAACAAATATTGATTTATCATTGCTGTTAAGTGCCATCCAGTTGGTCCTGACACATATTGACCCTGTATTGGGATTCTGAAGAGCTGGTGGGTTTGAACCACAAGCTTGTGGTTAACAGTCAACTGAGTATCCTACAGCACCAGACCAAGACTTCTATGAGTACAAGCAGAATGCTTCTTAGAAACAAGGATGATGAGGCTTCATCTCATACTTTGGACATGTTGTCAGGAGGAACCAGTCCTTGGAGAAGGACAATATGCTTGGTAAAGAGGAGGGTCAGTGAAAAAGAGAAAGATTCACACCAAGATAGATTGGCCCAGTGGCAGCTGCAATAGGCTCACAGATAGCATTGTGAGGATGGCGTAGGACTGGGCAGTGTTTTCTTCTATTGTCTATAGG
>NW_006408520.1:3900351-3905081 GCF_000296735.1 Chrysochloris asiatica
AAGTCCATGGTACTTTTAATATTTTTATTCAGTACCATAACTCGAATGCATCAATTCTTCTATGATCTTCTGTATTCATTGTCCAAATTTCACATGCAGATGAGGCTATTGAAAATGACATGACTTGGGTCCGCAATACCTTAGTCCTCAAACCTACATCTTTACTCTTGAACACTTTAAATGTCTTGTGTAGAAGATTTGCCTAATATGATACATCATTTGGTTTCTTGACAGCTACTTTCATGAGTGTTGATTGTAGACAAAAGCAAAATGAAATCTCTGACAACTTAATTATTTCCTTAATTTATCATGGTGGTATTTATTGGTCCACTGTGAGGATATTTTATTTCTTCATACTAAGGTGAAGTCCATACTGAAGGCTGTGGTCTTTGATCTTCATTAGTAAGTGTTTTAAGTCCTCTTTGCTTCTTGCAAAAGTTTGTATCATCTGCATATCCCAAGTTGTTAATGAGTCTTCCTCCAATCCTGATGCCATGTACTTCTTCATATAATCCAGCTCTGAATTATTTGCTCAGGATACAGGTTGAATAAACATGGTGAAAGGATACACATGTGGTGCCCACCTGCCCTGATTTTAAGCCCCTCAGTATCACCTTGTTCTGTTCGAATGATTCCTTCTTGGTCTATGTTTGAGGACATGAGAACAATGAAGTGTTCTGGAATACACATCTTTCTTAATGTTATCCATAACTTATCAATAAAGCACAAATAAAAATCATTCTGGTATTCTATGCTTTCAGGTAAGAGCCATCTGATGTCAACAGTGATATTCCTCATTGCACATCCACTTTTAAATCTAGTTTGGATTTCTGGAATTTCCATGTTGAGGTACCATTGCAGTTGTTTTTTTATTATCTCCAGTAAAATTGTACTTGAATGTGATATCAATGATATTGTTAGATGGTTTCTACTTTCCTTTGGAATGGGAAAAATATGAAACTCTTCCATTCAGTTGGCCAGGTAGCTATGAGTGAACATCTCCTGTGTTTCATCAGTTTGTTGCAAGATTTCAATTTGTATTCTATCAATTCCTGGAGTCTTGTTTTTCTCCAATGCCTTCAGTGTAGCTTGGACTTCTTCCTTCATTAGCTCTAAATCACATGCTACCTCTTGACATTATTGAACAAATACTTTGTTTTGGTACAGTGACTGCGTATACCTTTCATTTTTTGATGCTTTCTGCATCATTCAGTATTTTGCCTTCAGTATTGTAACCAACATACTTCTATGTTGCCAGTTGAGCCTTAAATTTTTCTTCAGTTATTTCAGCTTGAGAAACATTGATCATGTTCTTCCCTTTTGCTTTTTTAGGTTCAGGTCTTTGCACATTTCATTATAATGCTTTATTTTGTCTTCTAAAATAACCCTTTGAAATTCTCTATGTAGCTCTTTTCATTTCTTTCAATTTCTTTAGCTTGTTCTCTACTTTCAAGAGCATTTTTCAGAGTTTATTCTGGCATTCATTTTGGTCTTTCCTTTATTTTCTGTCTTTTTGTTTCTTCTTGGATGATGTTCTTGATGTTATCCTACAACTCTTCTGGTCTTCAGTAACCAATGTCTAATGCATTGAATCTATTCTTGAGATGGTCTCTAAATTCAGGTGGTATATATTTAAAGTCAAATTTTGGCTCTCCTGTACTTGTTTTAATTTTTTCAGCTTCACTGAATTTAAATATGAGCAATAGATGGTCTGTTTCACATTTAGCCCCTGGCCTTGTTTTAGCTGATGATACTGAGCCTTTCCAAAATCTTTTACTACAGATGTAGTCAATTTGTGCTGTGTATTCCATCTGGTGATGTACATTGTATAGTTACTTTTATGTTGTATTTGCAATGAATAATTCATTGATATTGCAAAATTCTATCATATGTTTTCCAACATCATTTATATCATCAAAGTCATATTTTCCACCTACTGATTTTTACTCTTTGTTTCCAACTTCTGTATTCCAATCACCAATAATTATCAGTATTTACCATGCAACCTTGATATTCTGTGTTTTGAGTAACCTTTACTCTTAAGGCATAATTCCTCAGTTAAGCTTCTGCTATTATTTTCATCTCCAAAAGACCTCTCTTACATCTTCACAAATTCTACTAAATTTATGACTTGTACTACTTCTATTTCTGTTATTCTAATTAGCCACTACATCTTTCCCTATATTATGCATGCTTTCTTCAATCAGTATTATGGATGATAAGTTCTAATCCATAATTGATCATGAGGATGGTACAGGGTGAGACCGTGCTTTATAATATTGTACATGAGTCAGGGGCGAACTAGAAGGCAGCTAACAATTTTCTTTTTATTTTAAAAATATTATTTGTGTAATTCAATATTATCCACTCAAAATATGCCATGCTTAGATAGGGTATAGATTGGAATAGTAAGTCATGCATTAGGGTGAGTTTGTTTCAGAATTCTTTAGAAAAGTAGAGGAATTGGTTGAAGAATAATTATTTTAATTATTTTAAATTATAGTTCCCCAGTTTGGGGGCAATTTCTAACCTGTCACTTTATCAAAATTCCATTTATTATAGAATAAAGTGCCTAAAAACTAAGAAAAATTTTTTTTTTCTTTTTTCAAACAAAAGATAGTAGTGAGCTTTAAGAATTAGTCACAGTACATTTTTCCTTTTGAGAAAAAAGCATAGTATAGTGCATATATAGATCGTGTTATTGAATAATTATATTAGCTGGCCATTGCAACTATTCTGGAGATAATCTATGGCTTTTTCTACGTACTCTATCCATATTTGTTCATTTTCTATATTTTATCCAAGGATATATGAATCAGTCCATCAAAAGATTTCTTAAAAGATGCATAAAATGTAAAATATATTCCTATATTTGTTTTAAGGAGCTCTGGTATTATAGTGGTTACGAACTGGGCTGCTAATCTAAAAGTCAGTAGTTCGAAACTACCAGCTCTTCTGCAAGAGAAAAATGAGGTTTTCTACTCCCATAAAGATTTACAACCTTGGAAACCCTGTACAGGGTCACCATGAGTCGGAACCAACTCCATAGCATATCACGACCATGATGATATTTGTTCAGGTTTTCTAAAATACAACAATATGTATTTCTTCAAAGGTCAAGAAAAATGCTTTTATTTTCTGAATTATAAAAAAACTTGCAATCTACTTATGTGAGTAAATACATTGAATCCATGCATTAACTCTCCATTCCTTTAGATCTATAGTCTGTTTATTTCTTTAAGAATTTGATGAGACCATAATCACTTTAACATCTTTGAAAATCTCAATTTCAGCTATTTCTCTGTGGGAAATTACTTAGGAATTGTTTGAAATTGCCTTAAGAGTCTCATCACACTGCTGGTTTATTCTTCCTGCTATTTATAGCCACATGCTTTAAAAAAAAATACATCTATGGAACCCCTGCAGGACTTCTCATTTTCAAACAAGTCTCCAAGGAACAATAAAACATTATATATTAGATATAAAATCCATTACTAGTCATACTAAATGAATGCTGTACAGGAACACATTTCCTCATCTACCACTAAACAAGTGCAGGCAAGATAATGTCCCAAAATAAGCACATGCAAAATTTCACTAGGAAACACTTTTTAATCCATGTTTATTGCAAGTGACTATTACAAAGGACTTGAAAACATAAAGCACAAAGCAGTGATGATTTCTTATTTCTCCCAATGCTAAGGTTGATGTGGCTGAGCTGGATAGGTCTTCCCTTCCACCTGGTTCAGCTGAGCTCACTTAAATGGCTGCTTTGAAATGGAAGCTTAGTAGGAGGTAGAATGACCAAGATAAACTCTCTTCCTCCAGGGTCTTTCTTCACACAGCCTTTCATCATTTAATAATTTAAGAAGCTGAATCTGAACTTCTTTACAATATAATGACTCACTTCCAGAGAGAATTTTCTAGTGGAATAAGCTTCTTGCTTAAGTGTTTTTTTTCCCCAAACTCTATTTTCATCATACTTACTCTGTGTCATTAGCCAAGCAAGTCTTTTGGCCAAGCTCATACTCATTGTAGTAGAGAACTACACTAGGGAGTAAATAGCACAAGGTTCATTGTGGGCCACAGTGTCAGTCCACACTGTGTGTATACATGTATGAGTATGTCAATAAAAATCTGCCAAATATAACTGACTAGGTTGTTTAAGAAAATAAATTATATACAGATATATATGTCTGTGTATATAAAGGAGCTCTGGTAGTGTAGTGGTTACAAATTGGGCTGTGAACCACAAAGTCAGCAGTTCAAAACTACCAGCAGCTCCACAGGAGAAAGATGAGGTTTGCTGGTCCTGTAAAGATTTACAGCCTCGAAAACCCTGCTCAGGGTCACTATGGTTCAGAACCAACTCTATGGCACTTAACAACAACAATATATATATATGTTGTTTTTGTTGTCAGGTGCCATCAAGTCTGAACTGACTCATAGCGACCCCATGAACAGCAGAACTAAACAATGTCTGATCCTGGGCCAACCTCACTACCGCCGCCACACTTGAGTCCATCAATGATGCTACCTGGCTGATCCATCTCATTAGGGGTCTTCCTCTTTTTCTCTGACCCTCCACCTTACCCAGCATGACATCCTTCTCCAGTGACTGTTCCCTCCTGACAATATGTCCAAAGTATGAGAGAAGGAGCTTAGCCATCCTGGCCTCCAAGGAGCACTCTGGCTACACTTCTTCCAAAACTGATCTATTGGTTCTTTTG
>NW_006408520.1:3906653-3907809 GCF_000296735.1 Chrysochloris asiatica
ATCTTTTCCTGACTTAATTTAATAGTTAATATCATATTTTCCACTTGATTTAAATCCTTATTCTGTTAACTTGGGAGTATCTCTATGCCTCTATTTCCTAATTATTTAAGTGGATTTTTTGTAGTGATTTTATAATATACTTCAGGTTGCTATAGATAGTTTTTCAGATTGTATACTACAAATAGGGTGACAGCAAAGATATACTAATTATTTTGTATGGTAGTGATGTGCCCTGGAATAGGTTCTGACTCCTAGAGATCCTGCATAGTGTTTCTGAGGCTGTATAGCTTTCTTCATGGAACATGGGTACTTTGAAGCTGCTGACCTTCAGTTTAGCAGGACTCCCTACCAGACCTTCTTAATTATCTTGTAAAGATTTGCTTTTTTACATGTTTCCCTATTGTAATGTAAAACTCTTAACAGCCAATTTGGAGTCCTGGTGTAGTACTGTAGGGTAAGTACTGGACCTCAAGGTCAATTTGAACTACCAGGTGGCAGTTCAAATCCACCAGCTGCTCCTCAGAAACCGAATACACTTGTCTCTATAAGTTGGAACTCGATGGTACTTAACAACATCCAGTTAATTTGGGGAAACTTATATATTTATATAGCAACATTTTTAGATCGTGAGAATAAACTTTCTAGAGTTAATAAAGTAGCAATATAATTTTTTCAAAAACTATTTTCATTGTTCTATTTTTGTCATTCAATTATAGTCATTGAATGAATAAGTTTAATAATAAGGTCCAAGAGCTGAACAGAAAATTTCAAAGTTCAGCTCAAGAAGAAAAAGCTAAATATTATTTTTAAAAATGTGCAAAGATCTGGAATCAGAATACCAAAAAAGAAGACTACACTCAGCATTTCTTAAGCTGGGAGAACTGAAGAAAAAATTCAAGCTTTGACTTTCATTACTGAAAGATTCTCCAGGCAAATTATTGAATGATGCAGAAAACATTGAGAGAATATGGAAAGAATACACAAAGTCACTGTACCAAAAGGAAGTGGTTAATTTTCAACCATTTCAAGAGGTACCATATGATCAAGAGCCAATGATACTCAGGGAGGACGTCTAGGGTGCACTGAAGGAATTGGCAAAGAACAAGGCACCAGGAATTGATGGAATAAAAATTGAAATCTTTCAAGAAAGTGAGGC
>NW_006408520.1:3909048-3938428 GCF_000296735.1 Chrysochloris asiatica
GGAGAAGGATATCATGTTTGGTAAGGTGGAGGGTCAGTGAAAAAGAGGAATACCCCCAATGAGATGGATTGGCAAAGTGGCAGCATTAATAGACTAAAGCGTGGCAACAATAGTGAGGTTGGCCCATGATCAGGCAGTGTTTCATTCTGCTGTGCATAAGGTTTCTATGGGTCAGTGCCAACTCGATGGCACCTAACAACAACAAAATATATTGATAAAGCAATACCTAATAAAAGGAGCTGCCTTCACAATGTTGTGGAAATCACTGTATATATTAGTGAACTGAATATATTAGTAAAATTTTTGTAGTATATTTGCAATTTATTTTGTAGTGATGTTTGTTTATCAGAATTATATGAGATAGTAATTATCTAAAAACTACTAAAATTTTCATTATTACACAATGAAAGGTAATTGAGTTTCAGAATTACTTCATTGTTATGCTTTGAGAACAATCAAATTTTTTGAAGAAAAGGATTAAAAAGGGTCATTTTATTTCACACAGTACAAGTTATAAAAATGTTACTGTGAAGTTTCCTAGCAAATACTCCTTTTTTGCTCTAAAGTCTTTGTGGTGTATTGAATTATCTAATGTCTCATCTAGCCATAGTCTGTAACTCCCACCAAACAATATTTCTGCCCTTCTGTACTTGGGTAATTGAAGGTGGAAGAAGATACTGATAGAATGACAAGATTCAGTTGTGGATGTCAGCAGAGTTCATTTCAAGTGTAAAATCTTGAAACTCTAAGGTGGGTTTAACACTAGTCATCTCAGAAGCAGAAGGGAAATCTCACTACTATCAAAGAAGAGCCAGGAGGGGAGCAGGTCATTGGGACCAGGGGATCCCTGTGCATTGAACCTCCTTGACCCAGGGACAGAAAGCTGTTACAGTAGAGGAGGAGCAGAGGCGCAGCAGCAGCAGAACCAAGAACCCAAACATGAGTCAGAAGAGTGGATTTCCCAGCAAGAAAAGCGGATAACCTAGAGCAGGAAAAAGTGGTGCCTCCAGGTACTTAAATGGGGAAGTTCATTTTGCTGACCCACAGAGCTAGAGCCGAGTGCCTTTGGTTTGAAATTTATGGGCATAAAGTTTCCTGTGGGCATAAAGTTTCCTGTGAGCATTTATCAGAAGCTCATTGGAACAACTTTTCCCTGAGCATTTCTGACCCCAAATTGTAACCTGTTGACTTCCCTAATAAACCCCATAATTCTGAGTTATGTATGGCTATTGCAACAGAATATTGAACACAGTAGATAAGTAGACAGAAAGAGTGCTGTGAGAAGAAGGGTTTGGCGCTGCATTCATACACACTGTTGTAGTCTTGTTACCAAATTCTTCATTAAACTAACAATTGAAGTTTTGGCTTTTAAGTTGTAGTCATATATGAATTCAAATCAGAAATTAAAACTGTTACTTGTCAAGGTACGGTTCATAGGTTTTACTCAATTACCCTTACCCTAGGTTGACTAAGTTTTTTATGTGTTATCAAACTCAATATAACTGACTCATTACTTTAATATAAATTATCATATAGAACTCACATGCTAGCCTTCCCTGCTTGTGCAGCCAAGGATAGAAATGACTTTCTATCTGCTTCAACCCATTAGTTTTCCAGATATGCTCAGATATAGACAGCATAAACATAATCTGTACTCTTACTGTGTAAGTCAATTATCACATTATGTTTAACATGGAGCGCAACTGGGTTCCTCTACCACTTATATTTATGAGGAGAAAAAATGGCAGAAGAAACATCTACATCATTTCTAAAATCAAACACCACATTTACATAAATTATTATTGAAAAGAAAATGAGTGTATAAAAGAAAGAAGCAAGATTCCTTATTTTACTGTAAATAAAATTCAATGGATCATATATTCTATTGCTTTTATAATCTTCCATGAAGCTGGCTAGTGTTGGAAATTAAAAACCCACTGAACACTTGCTGATTGAATAGCATAAAAATCCTCCATTTTAGGAGATAAATCTGCCAATATTCTGTACAACGGGCTTCAAAAACTTCATGGAAAAAAGGAATTAAATGTTAATGGAATTTTCTATGAAATATTTGAAGCCCCCTTATATGGAATATGATATAACCATGATATCAACAAAGCCAATGTATTTAGCTTCTTCTAGAGTAGCTCCTTGGAAATCCTATGCAGAGTCACTACCAGTTTAAACCGACTCAATGGCACTTAACAACAACAACCATTATTTATTAGAGTAAAAATTATACTATGATTCTTTGGGAAAAAAAATACTATTTACCAAAAACTTTCCAATATCCTGACCAGTGAGTTGTAATATTCTCAAATTTTAGCTAACCGTAGACTAAGGACAAAGCACTTGTACATTTCTCCATTTCTAAAAGCAGTGACATATACCTTATTCAAAGTAAATCCATATTCATACTTTAAAAGCATTTTGAGAGGGTAGAAAGATAACTCAATAAACTTTCACAAATACAATAGTGCATTGTGAATTCACAGATATATAGTACACCTAGAAAGAAACTACACATAAATTCTGTTGGCTAAATGATATTAACATAATCTCAAGTTATTATTTACCAAGGATGATATTGAAGTAATTTTAAAAATTTACACTAAGTTTCCAAGACCATGAAAACTTTGTATGTTCCATTAAAAAAAAAATTAATGTTATGTTGTTGTTGTTATTGGTGTTGGTGTTGTTACGAGCCATCAAGTTGGTACTGATGCATAGTGACCCTATATACAACAGAACGAAATACTGCCTGGTGTTGGGCCAACCACACAATTGTTTCCACACTTGACGGCCCATTGATTCTGCCATTTTGCCAATCCATCTCACTGGGGGTCTTCCTCTTAATCTCTGACCCTCTACCTTACCAAACATGATATCCTTCTCCAGTGACTGGTCCCTCCCAACAATAGTTCAAAGTATGAGAGATGAAGTTTGGCCATCCTGGCTTCCAAGGAGCACTCTGACTGCACTTACTGCAACATCAATCTATTGGTTCTTTTGGCATCTCATGGTACTTTCAATATTCTCCTTCAACAACATAACTCAAAAGCATCAATTCTTCTAGGGTCTTCCTTATTCACTTTCCAACTTTCACATGCATATGAGGTTATTGAAAATACCATGGCTTCGGTCATGTATACCTTCGTCCTCAAGCTGACATCGTTGTTCTTCAAAAACTTTAAAAAGTCTGTGCAGCAGATTTGCCTAATGCAATACATCTTTTGATTTTTTTGACTGCTGCTTCCATGAATGTTGATAGTTGATCCAAGAATGAATTCTTTCACAACTTCAATCTTTTCTCCATTGATAAAAATGTTGTTTAATGGTCCAGTAATAAGGGTTTTTGATTTCTTTACATTGAGATGCAATCCATGCCAAAGGTTGTGGTCTTTGATCTTCATCAGTGAATATTTTAAGTCCTCTTCACTTTCAGCAAGCAAAGTTGTATCATCTGAACATCGCAGGTTGTTAATGAGACTTCCTCCAATCCCAATGCCTCATTTTTCTTCATATAACCCAGCTTCTTGGATTATTTGCTCAGCATACATGTTGAATAAGTATAGTGAAGGAATACAACTCTGTCACACACCTTTCTTCATTTTAAACCATTCAGTGTTCCTATGTTCTGTTCTGACAACTGCCTCTTGGTCAATGTACAGATTCCTTATGAGCACAATTAAGTGGTCTGGAATACTCATATTTCTCAATGTTGTCCATAGCTGGTCATGATCCATACAATCAAAACCTTTGCATAGTTAATAAATCACAGGTAAACATCTTTTTTGTATTCTCTGCTTTCATCCAAGATCCATTGGATGCAACGATATCCCTCATTCTACGGCCTCTTCTAAATCAGACTTGAACTTCTGGAAGTTCTCAGTCAATGTATGTTTGTAGCCATTTATGTATTACTTTTAGTAAAACTTTACTTGAATGGGATATCAAAGATAGTGTCCGCTGTTTTCTGCATTCCATTGCGTCACCTCTCTTTGGAATGGGCACAAATATGGATCTCTTCCAATCAGTTGGCTAGATAATTGTCTTCCAAATTTCCAGTGCCACCTCATTTTCTTGAAAGATTTCAATTTTGATTCCATCAATTCCTGGTGCCTTGTTCTTTGCCAATTCCTTCGATGTACCTTGGACATCTTCCTTCAGTATCATTGGCTACCTCTGAAGGAGAACATCAAACATTACCTTTTGGTACAGTGAATCTGTGTATTCCTTCCATCTTCTTTTGATGTTTTATGCATCATTCGATAATTTGCTCAGAGAATCCTTCAAAAATGAAAGTCAAGGCTTGAATTTTTTCTTAGTTTCCCCATCTTGAGAAATGCTGAGCATGTTCTTCCCTTTTGGTTTTCTGACTCCAGATCTTTGCACGCTTTGTTGTCATATTTGACTTTGTCTTCTCGAGCTGACCTTTGAAATTTTCTGTTCAGCTCTTGTACTTCTTCATTTCTTCTATTTGCTTTAGTATCTTTACACTGTTTTGGAAGAAGTGCAGCCAGAGTGCTCCTTGAGGCCAAGATGGCTAAACTTTGTCTCTCATACTTTGGACATATTGTCAGGAGGGAACAGTCACTGGAAAAGGATGTCATGTTCAGAAAGATGGAAGGTCAGAGAAAAAGAGGAAGACCCCCAACAAGACGGATCGGCCAGGTGGCATCATTGATGGACTCAAGTGTGGCAGCAGTAGTGAGGTTGGCCCAGGATCGGACATAGTTTCATTCTGCTGTGCATGGGTTCGCTACGAGTTGATTCCGACTTGATGGCACCTGACAACAACAACATCTCTACACTAGAGAGCAAGTTTCAGTGTCTCTTCTGACATCCATTTTGATTTTTTCCTTCTCTTTGTCTTCTTGATGATTTTTTGCTTTCTTCCTGCGTATGTTTTTGATGTCATCCCAAAACTCTTCTGATCTTCAGTAATTAGTGTTTAATGTATCAAATTTGTTCTTTAGTTGAGCTCTAAATTCAGGTGTGATATATTCGAGGCCAAATTTTGGCTCTTGAGGACTTGTGTTCATTTTCTTCAGCTTCAGTTTGAATTTGTATATGAGCAATTGATGGTCTGTTCCACAATCTGCCCCTAGCCTTCTTTTAACTGATGATATGGAACTTTTCCATCATCTCATTCCACAGATTTAGTCAATTTGATTTATTTGCCAATTTGATATAGTCAATTTGATGTCTCTTATGCTGTCTAAAGTAGCATTTGCAATGAACAAATCATTGATTTTGCAGAATTCTATCATGTGATCTCCAGAATAATTTATATCACCAAGGTCATATTTTCCAACTACTGATCCTTCCTCTTTGTTCCCAACCTTTGCACCAGTAATGATCAATACATCTTGATTGCATGTTTGATCAATTTCAGATTGAAGAAGTTGGTAGAATTCTTCTATTTCATCCTCACAGGTTTTAGTGGTTGGTATGTACATTTGAATAATAGTGGTATTAACTGGGCTTCCCTGTAGGCACATGGATATTATCCTATCACAGACTGATCTGGTTATGTTCTTTTGACAATGAATGCAACACCATCCCTCTTCAATTTGTCATTCCCTGCAGAGTAAACCATGTGGTTTCAGATTCAAAATGGCCAATACCAGTCCATTTCAGCCGACTAAACCTAAGATATTGATGCTTATGCATTCCATTTCATTTTTGACAATTTCCAATTTTCCTAGATTCATATTTCGTGCATTCCATGTTCTGATTATTAACGGATGTTTACAGCTGTTTCTCTTCATTTTGAGTTGTGCCCCATCAGCAAATGAAGGTCCAGTAGGCTTTACTCCATTCACATCATCAAGGCCAACTCTACTTTGAGGAGGCAGGTCTTCCTCAGTTGCATTTTGAGTGCCTTCCAACCTGAGGGGCTCATTTATGGGACTACATCTGACAATATTTCTCTGCTATTCATAAGATTATCAGTGACTAAATATTCAGAAGTAATTCATCACTCCTTCTTCTTTGTTTGTCTTTATTTGGAAGCTCATCTGAAACCTGTCTACCATGGGTGACACTGCTGGTATTTAAAATACTGGTGGCATAGCTTACAGAAACACAGGAACTCACAAGCCACCACAGTACAACAAACTGACAGATTAGTCATGGGTTACTGTTATTTTATAGTATATTAAAAATGAGAAAAGAAAATTTGCACACAGGGAAGTTTTATAGATTAGTAAACATTTTAGATGTACTGAAATTAAGCATTAATACTTGCTACAATTATTCAAAGAGACTTTTCCAAATGTGATCAAGTAACATTTGCTGCTAAAATGTGTTTCTAAAAACATGTTTTTAAAAATGGAAACTAAGCTTTGTGCAATGCAAATGAGTTTGTTGGATTTAACGTTCTCTCAATATTTTGAACTGTGACGGCTTGATCTTTGCCATGATGCTGGAAGTTATGCTGCTAGTATTTCAAATATAAACATGGTCACCAATAGTATAATGGTTTCTCTGGACCTTCCAGACTAAAGCAGACTAGGAGCAAGATTTGCTTCTAAAAAATTGGCCAGAGAAACTTAGGAATAACAAAGGAATATTGTCTGATATAGTGAGAGAAGATGAGCCCCGGATGTTGGAATGCACTCAAAATATAGCAGGGAAGAGCTGTTTCCTTCAAGTAGAGTCAACTTTAATGTCAAGGATGGAGTAAAACTTTCAGTACCTCCACTTGCTGTTGTGACCTGACTCAAAATAAGAACAGTTGCAAACATCAATAGACAATCAGAATGTGGAATAAATGTAGTATGAATCTAGAATAATGGAACAGCCTCAAAAAAGAAATGGAATGCTTATTTTTTTATATCGTAGGCATTAGTGAGTTGAAGTGGACTAATATTGACCATTTTAAATTAGAAATCATATCTACAAAACTGGAAATAACAAACTGAAGAAGAACAGTGTCACATTCCTTGTCAAAAGAATATTTAGAAATCTTTCCTGAAGTGCAATGCTGTCAATGATAGGCTAATATCCATAGCCTACAAGGAGACCAGTAAATACGGCTATTATTCTACTGTACACACTAATCACTAATGCCAAAGATGAAGAAATAGAAGATTTTTAATAACCTCTGTCATCTAAAATTGGTTAGATATTCAAATAATATTTATTGATAATTACTGGTGATATGAAATCAATAGTTTGAAACAAAGAACGAGGATTAGAAGTTGGAATATATGGTTTTGGTGATAAAAATGATACCAAAGATTGCGTGATAGACTTTGTCAGCCCAAAGACATGTTCATTGCAAATATGTTTTTTCAATGACATAAATGATCTTGGCACACATGGATTTCTCTTGTGAAATGAACAGGAATCTGACTACGTCTGTGGAAAGAGATGATGGAGAAGCTCAATATTGTCATTTGAAAGCAAGACCCAGGGACTGTCTGTGGAACTGTCAGACTATCAAAAGCTGATATGAAAGTTCTGGTTGAACTTTACAATTAAAATAGATTCATAAGCAGAAATCTTGGCAGAGGCTAAATATTTGTGAAATTCCCAATGACCAAAATATGTAAGCAGTCCATCAAGGTTAAAAGGTTAAAAAAATTATCCACACCTGATCTGAGCTAGGAGGTTACAGAGTCACTCACTGTCAGTTACCCAACAAGACCAGAGTCAATTCACACACACACACACAGGAATATTCAAGGGAAACACAGATTTGCTCTTGGAGACTCCTGAAAACATTACAAGTATATGATGCAAGTTTCCCTTGTTTTTGTTAAGTGCTGTCACATTGGTTTTGACCCATAGTGACCCTGTATAGAGTTTGTGAGGAGTGAATGGTGAGCTTGAACCACCATCCTTGTGGTTCAAACCGACTTTGCAGTCCAGCGCATTAACTCACAGCACCACATCAGGACTCAAGTTTCCCTTGTAGTCCTCCTTAAATGTTTCTGTGCTATGGCATTTACCAAGGTAAACATGCAATGAGTCAAGAGTTGTTGTTGTTGTTGTGTGCCGTTGAGTCAGTTCCGACCCATAGCGACCCTGAACAGGGTTTCTGAGGCTGTAAATCTTTACGGGAGCAGAAAGCCTCATCGTTCTCCCATGGGGCAGCTGGTAGTTTCGAACTGCTGACATTCCGGTTCTCAGCCTGATTCATAACCACTAGTAAGCCTCAAATAATTTGTGAATCACTATGCTTTATTTCTAATTTTACACTTACTTCTGGGGGTACCACATTACTTTAATCTGCTCATGAGACATAACATAAATAAGAACTAAATGTAGATCATTATTTGGCCTGGATTTTCCTTATGGTAGACCAGTGGAACCAGAACATTCCTCAGTGCCAGAGTGTAAAGCAGAAAAAATTACGTTTGTAACATGATGCCTAAAATAAGGACTCTTTTTGGCAGAATGCTAAGAGGAAATTCATCAAGTGATCTTTTCTTGTCAAAGAATGAAGAAAAAAAACAAAACAAAAAGAATACTACATTTCTGAAAGAATTACAAAGATAACTACAACCAGCAAAGACTTGAAAGATTTAGGTTTGAGAATTCTTACCAAATCTTCATTAACTCGCCAGTTTTATAGTTACCGAAGAAAGAAAGATTTAGCACTATCACAATGAATTGTTTGAAACTTGATCAGTTGGTGACTACTATTACACTGTTCTTGGTATGTTTCTTTCTACAAGGGAAACAACACAGCCTCTGGCATGAGCAGTTCAACTATTGTGCTGGTAAATGCTACATTTTCTCTATTTTAATAACACCAAAGTATGTTGCTTATTTCTGTATTTCAGTAACAATGAAGTATGCTTCTTCCACCGAGGACACTACACTTTCTCATGTTAGCTGCATATTGGAGTCTGTTTTATAGCCCTATGCCAACATTTAGTCCACAGGACCTTGGCATTTTCACAGTCTAAGATCATTATGCTAGTTCACAACAAAAATAATATAATAATGACAGAAGATAGTTCAGATCATTCTCAGTAATATGGATAAAATTTTACATAATATTTCAAGCTTGCTTTCTCATTAAGTTTTCTAATAATATGATATTAGATTAATTGATTATTTGAACAGTAAATTTCATGATGTTCTAAGTACCATTCTAAAGATAAATCTAAAAAATATTATACAGAAAAATGATAAATTGTTATTATAAAAGACAATCAAAACAAGTCTATGAAAATACACATATAAGAATAAAGTCAGAAGAAGCTGAGATCTCATTCTTGAATTCAAGTCTACAAAAATTCACATATAAGAAGAAAGTGAGACAAAGCTCAGATTTCATTCTTGAATTCTTGGGTAAGTGTTTGTCAGAGGAATCTAGTCTCTGATATCATGCAATTGTAGTCAGTGACCCATCCAGTTGTACTAAGCAACAACAATGGGCAATCATGCTTACTAACAATGCACTTCGTTCATAGTACATGAAACCTCATAGCAGGGATAGAGAATTTACACCTTGTTTACCCACTTGCTTCTAATTTCTTCTAAGTTTGGTAGAGGGATGAGCATGTGTGTGTATTCCTTTATTGCACATCTTTCCACTGCAAGACACCATTTCAAGGTATATATATATATATATATATATATATAATCATTAAGCCCATGAGACAATTATTCTCGCCATTTCATAGAGAGGGAAACTGAGACTTAAGTTAGTCATTCAAGGTTATGCAGAAAGATGAAACTAATTAAAAAAACCACCTCTCCCCTCTATAAAAGAGCAGCTAAGGAGTACTAGTCAATCTCCACAGTGACAAATGATAAAAAAGCAATTGTACCTGTGGTTTCTCTGTTAAGGATTTCTGAGGCTATTTCTGTTGTTTCTATGAGACAGCCTTAACAGAATCTTAAACAGGGTCATCCCTGAACAAAATCTCTAACTAATGGAACTTTTGTGTTTACTTATCACTCCATCTTTTTATTCACTTCTCCTCCCATATCTATGAATGATATCTGTTGTACACTTTAGTAACTTGTGGTGTGATTTCATTTTTGTCCTTCTGTTCTTGTTCATTTCAATAGTAAAAATAAACCTTAGATAATATAACTGATAATAAAGCATGGCCTTAACTGTGCAAGAAAAAAAAAAAAAAAAAATGAAACTGAAGCAGAAGTACTCACCACACTTTAGATAGAAAAGATGTTGTCAGTCCCTGTTTTAGGCTGAAATCTCTAGTGAAGCAAAACCAGTTAAGCTTATATATGTAAATATGTTATTGTTAACCGCTATCGAGTTGGTTCCATCTCACAGTAACCTTGTATAGAATTTTCAAGGGCATTTGTTGAGTTTAAATCACTGACCTTGCAGTTCAAACTGACCTTGTAGTCCAGTGCTTATCCTACAGTTCCACCCACCAGCAGTTGATATTTTGGTGAAGACATGCTGGTTATACTATGGCCTCTACTACTGTATGTTCTATGTGTTTGAACTTTTTCATAATCAAGTTTTAATAAATAGTTCTTTTAAGAGACAGGAAGTGACCCTCCCCAACTCCCACATTACACTTGTTGTTGATATGTGCCGTGGAGTTGGTTCTGACCCATAGTGACCCTGCACAGGGTTTTCAAGGCTGTAAATCTTTAAGGGAGCAGAAAGCCTCATGTTTCTCCCATGGAACAGCTGATAGTTTCAAACTGCTGATCGAGAGATTAGCAGCCCAATTCGTAACCAAGTATTTAAATGGAAGTGGCACAGCTGGACAGGGATACCAGTCTGACTGTCCCCAGCTCAGCACAACCACCTGCCACAGACCTAGTGTCCAGAGACTTAAAATCAAAGTCTTTCAAGCTCAAACTACTGGGTTCCTGAATGAGCCATGGTCATGCTCTGCACATTCCTTCTTGCTGAGAACTCATGAGAACTTCATACACTACTTGTAGCTTTCCCATCTTGCCCTACCCCCTCAGAATCGACAGTGCCTCCAGGGAATAGCAATGACCATTGACTGTTGGTAAAGTGCTGAAGCCTCACATGGTCCCAGGCATGGATAGGGGCCTGTGAGTGGATAGGACCCTACAAGTAGACAAAGGAAGAAAGTGGACAGGGCCCATAAATGGAAAGGAATCCAGGAATCTAGTCCCGAGGGATACTCCATGAGGGTCCAGTTGCTGGAGTCAATTTTAGTCCACTCCTTTGGGTTCTGCTATAGCTGGTCTGACTTTGCCGGACAATCCATGTAGTCCTCATAGGCTGTAAATACCGTGAACCTGATATATAGAGATATTTATAGTATGGAAATGTCTCACACAGTTGCAGAGTTGGCAAGTCCTATGTTCATTGGTAAGGTGTCAGTCTGGGGGTTCCTGATTCACATAGCTGCAGGACTGATGAAATCAACATTGGCAAATCAGATGGTAGACAGGCAATTAGGTAGGACAGGTAAGATGACTCCCAGGATCAGCAGGCAATAGAGCAGTCCACTGGCTGAAGTCTAGAGAACCAGAAATTGGATGATGAGTCAGATGCAGGATCCAGACCCAGCAAAAAGAAAACAAACTTTGCCTGAGTATCCAAATATTTCAAGCAAATTACAACCCTGAAGAAAGTTCCTTTCAATTGATTGACTGCTCAAAGCAGACCTTATCATGGAGTTGATTACATTAGATCCCATCATGGGAGATTACTACATCTTAACTACCAAACCACTGAGTAACACAAAACTTTACTTATCCCAGTCCCTGTGGAGTCAATTCTGACTCATAGATACTCTATGTGAGGAAACTAGAACTGTTCTATAGAGTTCTCAAAACTGTGACCTATATAAACAGATTACAGAGGTAGCCAGATCTTTCTTCTGAGATACCTATGAATGAATTTGAACTGCCAACCTTTGGGCTAGTATTTGAGTGCTTAACTATTTGTAACACCCAGGGACTTCTTCAAAAGATTATAAGGGATAGATAATAGTAGTCCTCACAGGCAGTCTACACTGATACAAATGAATAAAGCAGTCAATATTTCTGCTCACATTAAAACAAAGCCAGGGTCCCCTTTTTGGTTGCTTCAAAATACTTTTGAAGCATATAAGCTTTGGGAGAGATAGCTGGTGTCATTTTTTGCACACCTTTCCTTGGACACGCAAGTTAGTATTTTGTTGTCATTATTTTACATTGATTTATAAGTCAATTGCATATTTTAGATGTGAAATCATGTCACTCTATCTTAAAGAATTTAGACTGAAAATGACACTGACTCTCTTTGTTGAGTCCTGGTGTGGTGCAGCAGGATAATACACTGGGCTGCAAGGGTAGCTTGAACCGCAAGGTTGATGGTTCAAATCCACCAGTTACTCCTTGGAAACCCTATACAGGGTCACTATGGGTAAGAACTGACTCAAAAGTACTTAACAACAATCTCTCTCATAGTACTCTCTATTCAACGGGTCAATAATTCATTGCAGTGGCCACAGAGAATCCAGCCACCATCTTCACAGTTATGGGGTTTATTATGGAAGTTAACAGGTTACAATTGAGGTCAGAAATGCTTGGCACATGAGTTCACCAGTCAGGAGAATCTCTTCTCAGTCATGGTCATAGACAGCGCCCTCTCTGTATGGTCACTGTTACAAGTCTCTATTAGGTCTTCTGTTAAATGTTCACAGGGCACACTTCTCCACCATAAATGTCAGCCTGAACACACTCAGTTCTAGCTCCATGGGTCAGCAAACCTAGCTCCCGAATTAAGTGCCTCGAGTAATACCACTCTGCAAGCAAGCTTCCTGACCAAGGTAATTCAATTTTAACTCCTCCATGATCTGGCTCTTGGTTCTACTAGTATTGATCCTCTACTGCTTCTTTGGCATCACATCATTCTGTCTCCTGGATCAAGGAGATTTAATTTACAGGGATCTAGGGGTCAAAAGATGAGCTCTACTGCTGCCTCATTTTCCTTGATGGTAGTGAAATCCCAGATCCTGTTTCTGAAATGGATTATTTTATGGATATTGGAGCTCCAAGCTTTCAAAATTAACCCTGAAAAAAAATCACTTACAACTGAATCATATAGTCCATCAGCATCTCCCCTCACCTTCTCTTATCCAGACCCATCAGGAAAAAGTCATTTGATAGGATGTTACAAAGATTATGGTTATAAGAGATATTAAATAATTCACTGCATCACAATATGCTAATAGATTTTCTTCACATATAGGTCCATTGAGGAATCCAGTTTTAACATTGACTTTTATCTGGAATTCAGTATTTCTACCAGTAGCAATGAAACATAACATAGCATAGAATAAAATAGTATAATGTACCCATCCCTGGAGAAGAATATCAAGTTTGGTGAAGTGAAGGGCCAGAGAAAAAAAGGAGACTCCCCCCGCCCCCCAAAAAAATGGATTGGCACAGTGGGAGCAGCAAAGGGCTCAGGTGTAGCAATTATTGCAAGATTGACACAGGACTGGACAATATTTCGTTCTGTTGTTCATAGGGTTGCATGAGTCAGTATTGACTTGATGGCACCTAACAACAAAAACAACAACATAATGTAATGCAATAAAAAATAGTGTAAAAATATAGTGAATTCCAACCAGATGTATATAATGGAGCATGAGAAAGGAAGAAGCATGTAAGTAACATTGTTGTTGTTGTTCAGTGCCGTTGAGTTTATTCCGACCCATAGCAACCCTGTATAGGGTTTCCAGATGGTGAGCTTGAACCGCCAACCTTGTAGTTCAAATGACTTTTCAGTCTGACTCATTAGCCCACAGCACTACATCAGGACTCCGTAAAGTAGATAGCTTAAAATATGAAATGCATATAAACTTTTAGAATTTTCAACTTCCTTTAAATGATTCTGTTAATTTTAAAAAATGGTAGAAGTCAAAGCAATTTACATATTACAATGCAAAAGAACAAGTAAATTTCAACACAAGGGCAAGTGGCCATTGATAATAAGAAGAAAAAGAAAAACGTTATTATTAGAATTTACAGAATGATTAGATTCAAACATTGAGTGTGATGATTAAAAAAATATAAGATTACAAGTATAAATATTTGCTACTTTTAATTATAAAATGGAATACATATTAATATGCTGAATTAGTTTTCCTTTCAATTTGTGATTAAATTAATATTGTATCTTAAAAACTAATGATGCTTAAAAAATAATAATAATGATGCTATGTTGTTGTTGTTATGTGCCATGGAGTCAGTTCCAACCCATCACCCCATAGCAACCCTGTATAGGGTTTCCAAGGAGCAACTGGTAAGCTTGATCCACGAACCTTGCAGTTCAAGCAGCTTTGCAGTCTGGGACATTAACATAGAGACAGAGAAATATAGGAATTCTCATTTTTTGTTAAGAGTTCTCAACCAATTCTTGAGTTGTTTCCTTAAGGTAAAATAACTCCTCTAGCATAAATTCAGTGAATCTGGACCTCTTTGCTGTATTTTAGTGGAGTCTTGTGTTGACAGTCATTAAGAGACAGCCCTAAGGCAGCACAATTTCCTGGCTAGTTTGATTTTGTCTAAATCTGTTATATTTTATTATAGCTGACTGTCATTCTGTTGGCCACAATAGCAAATTTAATAGCCTTTATCAACAAAAACTTCTATATAGTCCTTCTAATCTTTTATTTAACTGTACCAATAAGAAACTAAAAGTTCTTATTATTCTTAATTACTATATACATACAAGCCTTTTCCCCCGCCCCAAGAAATAATAGTTAGTACTCAAAATTGTATTTGTGGCTTTCTCAAATGCTAAGCAACCATATGAAACATAATGTTGTTGTTGTTGGTAAGTGCCATTGAGTCGATTCTGACTCATAGAGACACTGTATACAGTTTCCGTGGAGCAGCTGGTGAACTTGAACCACCAAAGTTGCGGTTCAAAGTGATTTTGTAGTCCCTATAAGCCAGGATTTTCTATAGATATTTTAGATGATTATAAATAAGGCTGTTATCCCTGCTATTTTCCAGTTTTAGGAAATGATTTGCAGAATATTTCATAACCCAATTTTTCATAGCAATGACTGCAACTGGAAGATTATAGGAATACTGCTATATGCTGTCTAACTAGTAATTAAAGCTCTCTTAAAAATGAATAGTGCATTTTTAATAGTGTCTCTGGAGATTTCGCGAACAACATATGTTCTTTTTAAGCTAGAGCTCATCTTTCATCAACACTGAAATTCTCACCGAGGCTCTGGCTTTTTTCAGTTGGACGCCTGCACATTGTATCATCCATCATCCTGGCACAGAAACTGGTGGAGCAGAGGTATTAACCTGTCACAGTGTGATTCAGGAATGAAGGTGGTTTTCAAAGGAGCTTCAGCTTGGTTTCCAGATCAGAGTTGTAAAGTGTGTGGGTATATGTATGTATGCTTATACAAATATATGCTGAAAAGGCCCTCAAAATTCACAGTGGCAAACAAACTAATGTTATCTGAAAAACAGATTAGAGCAGATGTGAATGAGTAACTTGAAGGTTTACTAATAAAACCAATTTATTCAATTAGATCCTATATTTCCCTTGTTTCTGTATGTACATGGTAGCACTAGGTTTATTTCTATGTTTATTTGTAGACAAGATAAGAGATGGACAAGGAAAATAACTTCAAACATAAATAATAATAACCAGTCAAAAAAAGGGAACCTAAAATGTGTGCTTAATGTAGGAAACAGTCATTGAGGCATGCCAAAAAGTCATCTATTGTTATTTCAGTACAGGTCATTTGTAGTACTACGTAGGTGTAATACCACCAGTCTGTCAGTTTGTCCTACTGTTTGGTTTGCCTGTTGATGTGATGTGGGAAGCTATGCCACTAGTATTTAAATACCAGCAGGGCCACCCATGCTGAACTTTCAGGTCAGTTTTCAGCTGAGCTTTCAGCCTAAGACAAAACAGGAAGTCGGAGATATGGACTAATTCTGAATATTTAGTTACTGAATGGCTTTTGAATACCAGTGGAATTCTATCAGATAGCACCATAATATTGAAACAAGTTGAAGAGCACCATAATATTGTTAGATATAGTGCTGGAAGATGAGCCCCTCAGTTGAAAGGCACTCAAAAATGACTAGGAAAGAGCTGCCTTTTCAAAGTAGAGTTGACCACGATGATGCCAATGGAATAAAGCCTTTAGGACCTTCATTTGCTGATGGAGAACAACACAAAATAAAGAGAAACAACTGTAAATATCCATTAATAATTAGAAAGTGGAATGTACAAAGTATGGATCTAAAAAAATTGCAAGATGTCAAAAATAAAATGGAACACATAAAGATTGATATCCTAGTCATTAGTGAACTGAAATGGACTGGCATTGGCCATTTTGAACCTGACAATCACATCGTTTACTATGACTGGAACGAGAAATTGAAATGGCATTGCACATAGCACTTATCATCAAAAATAACATTCCAAGATCTTTTTCTGACATACCATGCTGTCTGTGGCAGGATAATATCTATATGCTTACAAGGATTACCAGTTAATACAGCTGTTATACAAATTTGTGCACCAACCACTAAAGCCAGGTATGATGAAATTGAAAAAATCTGCCATCTTCTTCAGTCTGAAACTTACCAAATATGCAATCAAGATGTATTGATAATTACTGGCAATTGGAATGTAAAGGTTAGAAATAAAGAGGAATGATTAATAGTTTCATAACATGGCCTTGATGATCCAAACAATACTGCAGATCACATGATAGAATTTTTCAGGACTAATGACTTGTTCATTGCAAATACCTTTTTAAACAACATAAAAGATAATTGTAACATGGACCTCACGAGATGGAATAAACAGAAATCAAATTGGCCACATCTGTGGAATGAGATGTTGGAAAAGCTCCATTATCATCAGCCAAAATAAGGCCAGGGGCATATTGTGGAACAGACCATCAATTGCTTATACAAAAGCTCAAGCTGCAGTTGAAAAAGTTAAAACAAGTCCACAGAGCCAAAATATGACCCTGAATATAGCTCACCTGAATTTAGGGATCATCACAGGAACAGATTTGATGAATTAGACACAAATGACTCAAAACCAGAAGAATCATGAGATGACACCAAGCCTTAACTTGCAGTATTGAAAGATTCATTGGAAAAGTAATGAATGATAGATAAAACATAAAAAGAAGATGGAATGAATACACTTAGTCACTGTACCACAGAGAAATGGTTGACATTCAACCATATCAAGAGGTAGTATATGATCAAGAGACCATGATATCAAAGGGAGACATCCAAGGAGCAGTGAAGGTATTGGTAAAGAACAAGGCTCCAGGAATTGAATGAATAAAAATTGAAAATTTTCAACAAGTCAATGTGGCACTGAAGGCACACACTCATCTATGCCAAGAAATTTGGAATACAACTAGCTGACCAACTGCTTGGAAGAAATGCATATTTGTGCCCATTTTAGAGAGATGACCCAATAAAATGTGAAAAATCTTTGGACAATATGGTTAATATCACATGCAAGTAAAATTTTGCTAAAGATGTGGCGGAAGCCATGCCATCAAGGAACGGAATGGCGAGAGACCTTAAGTATGAAAATCTCATTGTTTAGCAAAGTGACAATGAGTGTTCCTTGCATGGCAAACCCTGAGGGAGCCTCATGCCGAGGCCTTGCAGCTATTGATTTTCCCTTTATTGCATGGCTCAATTTTGATCTTATTATAAGAAATTCTTTAATAATTTTCTATATATTCACTTGATAATTTGCTATAATCATAGTAAAAATTAAAATTACATTTAGACACTCTCACACTAAATTTAATCATGTAAAGTTATAATAGTTGCTTTTTACATCAACAATGAGTTTCACCATTAGGAAAACCCACCAGAGACACTGAGGTACCTGATAGATAGCTAAAAAACAATCTTACAATCAACATCCGGTTTAGTTTCCCCAAGAGATACTGAGGCACTGAAATCAACATCCTGCTTAGTTTTGACAAGAGACACTGAGGCACCCGGAAGATAGCAAAGAGCCAATCAAGAGCTGTGGGAACACATAGGAATGTGGGTAGAAATTTAACTAGAGGTTTTGGGAAATTGTTAGTATAGGGGAATTGCTGCTTTGTTTTTGACTATGAAACTTTAGGTACTTTTATATTCTTATTCTTAAATCCATTATAAGTAACCAACATGTACGACAGTCACGGTAAAAATACTGTTGTGATTGCAGATTGTGATTAATGAAGCTATAAAAAGTAACAGATGAGAGTAAAAATGCTAGTCAACTTCTCAACTTCGTTTGAAAGTTAATTTGACATTCTTAGGAGGATTAAAGAAAAACAAAAAGAGTTACGAAAATAAACCCGATGTTATCAGGATAATTAGGGGATGCAAAGGAACAGGATATGATAAGAATCAAAGGAATGTACTGATGTTTCTGTTTTTTGTTGTAACCTGAATGTTTGTTGAACACAAAGAATGTAATAATTAAATTGCAATTGATTGTACATGACTATAGAGAGATCCTAATAGTATATAAGAAGCAAAAAACTTTTGAGTAAAGAGAAGTCATCATCATCTGCCTAAGACTATCTACCCATCAACTCTGTCTGTGTGTGTGTGTATGTTTTTCCCTGACTCCGTACCCGCCTCTGAACTCTCAGGAGCGCTCACAAATTGTCAAGGCTGGTCCCTGGCAAAGATGATTTTAAAATGGCTGCAACAGTACATTGACAGAGAATTGCCAGAAGCTTAAGCTGGAATAAGACAAGGATGTGTATTGAGGGATGGTATTAATGTTAGATGGATCTTGGCTGAAAGATATTTACTAGAAAGATGTTTACCTCTGCTTTGTTGACTATGCAAAGACTTTCAGTTGTGTGGACCATGACAAGCCATGGACAACCTTGTGGAGAATGAGTATTCTGGAACACTTAATTGTGCTCATGAGAAACATGTACATAGGTAAAGAGGCAGTCATTAGAACAGAACATGGGAACACTGAATGGTTTAAAGTTGAGAAATGTGTATGCCAGGGTTGTATTCTTTCACCATATTTATTCAATCTGTATGTTAAGCAAATAGTCTGAGAAGCTGGATTGTATGAAGTACAACATGACATCATGATTGGAAGCAGACCTGTGATTTGTTGGTAATATTGGTAATACAAACTTGCTTAGTGAAATTGAAAATAGCTTAAAATACTTACCAATGAAGATCAAAGATCACAGCCTTCAGTATGGGATGCACCTCAATGTAAAGATTCCTCACCATTGGACAAAAATGATAGTCCTCACCACCAAACCAGTAAATAACATCAAAATAAATTGAGAAAAGATTGAAGTTGTCAAAAACTTCATTTTGCTTGTAACAGTCATGAAATCAACTGACTTATTGCATTAGGCAAATCTGCAGCACAAGGCCTCTTTAAAGTATTCAAGAGCAAAGATTTCAGTTTGAGAACTAAGATGCACTTGACTCAAGGCATGGCATTTTCAATAACCTCTATGCATGCGAAAGTTGGCCAATAAGTAAGATCATAAAAGAGTTGATTCATTTCAGTTATGATGTTGGAGAAGAATATTCAAAGTACTGTAGACTGCCAAAATCCAAACGACTCTGTGTTGTACAGCCAGAATGCTCCTTGGAAGCCAGGATGGCCATGCTTTATCTCTCATACTTTGGGCATACTATCAGTAGAACCCAGTCTATGGAGAAGGAAATCATTCTGGTAAAGTGGAGGATCAGCAAAAAAAAGGAAGCCCTCCAACTAGTTTGATTGTCACAGTGGTCATGGTAATGGGCTCAAGCATAGCAATAGTTGTGTGTGGAAAAGATCGGGCAATGTTTCCTTCTGTTGTGCATTAGGATCACTATGAGTTGGAACTGGACCGACTGCATCTAACAATAGCACATATCTGAGTAAGTGATTAATTTAAATTCAGTATGTCAGGTGAATCTAGTTTTGATGCACATACTAATAAGCACAGTTTTCAAATATAATGCAAAGAATTGTTGCTTTCAAGGGCTTAGAAATTGATTAAAAATGCAACCATTTTGGCTAGAATCCATTGTCCTACCACTTCCTAACTGAATGATATTGGGAAATTTAAATTCTCTCTTCATGTATTTTACCCTTTTAGTTAGAAAAACATCAAAAGGTATCTCATGGAACTATTCTCTAGGTAAAAGAGTAACTTTCTTTAGCATAAGGCACACATAATCCACAAAATTCAAGATCAGATCAGTGGATCTTGAATGGAAAGCAAAAATAAACTCAATTAAGTTATTTCATGTCACAATGTTGTTTTTAGATGCTATTGAGTCAGTTCTGAATCATAGCACACAACAGAACAAAATGCTACACTGTCATACTCACAAATGTCAAACTTGAGCCCATTGTTATTGTCACCTTGTTGGGAGGGTTCAGTTCATCTTATTGTAAATGTTCCTCTTTTTTGTTGACCCTCCACTTTACCAAGCATGAAGTCCTTCTCCAGGGACTGATGCCTCCTGATAATATGTCCAAAATAGGAGTGATGACATCTCACCATGCTGTCTTATAAGAGGCATTCTGATTATACTACTTCTAACACAGATTTGTTTGATTTTCTTGCAGTCTATGGTACTTTCAATATTCTTCTCCAACAACATAACTCAAATTAATCAAATTTTCCTTATTCATTGTCCAACTTTCACACGCATATGAGGTGATCAAATACTATATGACTTCAGTTAGGTACAACATAGTCCTCAAACTTATATCTTTGTTCTTGAACTCTGTAAAGCAGTCTTTTGCAGTCAATTTGCCTAATGCAATATATTGTTTTCTTGACTACTGCTTCCACGAGTATTGATTGTGGATACAAGCAAAACTAAATTATTGACAAATTCAGTCCCTTCTGCATTATGTTGTTTATTGGGTCAGGTTTTAAGATTTTTGTTTTCATTAAATTTAGATGCAATCCATACTTAAGGCTGTAAACTTTGATCTTTATTGGTATTTTAAGTCATCTTTGCTTTCATCAAGCAAAGTTGTATCATCTGCATTTTGCAAATTGTTAATGAGTCTTCCCCAATTCCATGTTCTCTTCATATAATCCAGTTTCTCGGATGATTTGCTCAGCATACAGACTGATTAAATATGGTAAAAGGCTACAACTCTAGTGCATATAAGCACATAAAAAATGGATATCATTAAACATTTAGGAAATTAATATTAAGCTAAATGGACTATTTCTATATACCCATTAGAATGACTAAAATTAAAAGACTGACAAGTTTTGGTGAGAGTGTGTAGCAACTAGAAATCTCATATTTCCTTGCTGCAAATGAAAAATGTCACATTGTTATTGTCATCTGCTGTCAAATTGATACCTATTCATGGGGACACCAGGTACTACACAGAACAACTCCATATGGTTTTCTTGGCTGTAGCCTTTTTGAAAGCTGATAATCAGGCCTTTTCTTCTGTGGTACTGTTGGGTGGATTTGAACCACCAACCTTTAGATTAATGGTCAAGCACAAACTTTTCGTTCCACTACTTTGAAAAATAGTTTGCTAACTTGTTCAACTTATATCTATCTATTCCACTCCAAGGCAATTACCCAAGAGAAATGAAAGCTTCTTGCCATAGGCTAGTGTTGGACAATTCTACTCTGTCCTATAGCGTCACTATAAATCAGAACTGACTCAATGGCAATGGATTTAATATTCATTATACTCCCAGGATGGAAGTTTGCTACCTACTAATCAAAAAATTGAAGCTTGGTACCTTGTAAGAAGCCTAGCGAACTACTCATGAAAAAGAAATCATTAAAAAAAACACACCTATGTTGTGCATTTCTACTCTGATACACTTGGGATCATCATGCGTCAGAACTACTAGACAACAAATAATGTTCAATATTAAGTTGTTGGGCTTGCTAAATTCTTTCAGGTGGTCTGCACCATCCTTTTTATCCTTAATGTTGTGTTCTCCAACTACCAATACTTCTTTGTTTCTAACTTCCCATTGTAATCACCAGTAAATATCAATGCATCTTGATTGTAAATTTGATCGATTTCAGACTGAAGAAGTTGTAGAGTTCTACAATTTCTCCATCATTTTCTTTCTTGTGGCTGTTTCATGAATTTGAATAATTATTGTATTAACTGGCCTTTCTTTTAGGAGTGCATAGATACTATCAAAGAACACAGCCTCCAGTATGAGTTGTACTTCAATGTAACAAAAACAACTATCCTCACCACTAGACCAGTAAACAACATCCATATAAATGGAGAAGAGATTGAAGTTGTCATAGACTTCGGTTTGCTCAGATCAACCATCAACACTCATGGCAGCAGCAGTCAAGAAATCAAACACAAATCAAACTTGCATTAGGCAAATCTGCTGTATAAGACCTCTTTAAAGTGTTGAACAGCAATGATGTCCATTTGAGCATAAAGTATGCCTAATCCAAGCCATGGTATTTTCAATAACCTCATATGCAAGGGAAACTTGGACAGTGAATAGGGGTTACGAATCGGGCTGCAAGCCGCAAGGTCAGCAGTTCGAAACTTCCAGCCGCTCCGCGGGAGAAAGATGAGGCGGTCTGCTCCAGTAAAGATTTACAGCCTCGGAAACCCTGTGTAGGGTCGCTATGAGTCAGAATTGACTCCACGGCACATAACAACAACAACAACAATAGACGAACTAATGCATTTGAGTTATGGTGTAGGAAAGGAATATTAAAAGTATCATGGACTGCCAAAGAACAAATCATTCTGTGTTGGAAGAGGTATAGCCAGAATGCTCCTTAGAAGCCAGGATGGCCAAACTTCATCTTTCAAACTTCAGACATATTATCAATAGGGACCAGTCCTTGGAAAAAGATAACATGTTTGGTAAAGTGGAGGGCCAGATAAAAAAGAGGAAGATCCCCAATAAAATGGATTGGCACAGTGGCAGCAGCAATGGGCTTAAAAGCAGCAACAATTTTGAGGTTGGCACAGGACTACAGAGTGCTTCATTCTGTTGTTATAGTGTTGCTATAGGTTGATGTTGACTCGATGACACCTAACACCACCACTAACAAGATATGATCCTATCAAAGACAACGTATTTCGAGAGATATCTCAATGTGTTTTTATTTGTAGATGAATTCAATGCCATTCCTTTTCAATTTGCCATTCTTTGACTCAAAATGGTAAATACATGTCCATTTAAATTCACTAATGTCTAGAATATCAGTCTTTACACATTCCATTTCTTATTAATGACTTCCAATTATCCTTACTTTATAGTTCACCCATTCCACTTTCTGACTATTAATAGATAGTTCCAACTGTTTCTTCTCATTTTGCGTCATGCCCCATCAACAAATGAAGGTCCCTAAAGCTTTGGTCCATTTTCATCATTAAGGTTAACTGTATTTTGCGGAAGCAGCTCTTAGTCACATTAGAGTGTCTTCAAATCTTTGGGGTTCATCTTTTGGAACTATATCTCATAATATTTCACTGCTATGCATAAGGTTTTTAGAGGTAATCCCTCAGAAGTAGACTGTCCATTCTTCTTCCTAGTCTGTTTTTAGTCTAGAAGCACTCCTGAAACCTGAAATATGTGACCCTGCTAGTGTTTGAAACACCAGCATCAGAGCAGCATGCAACCCACTGTAGTATGTCACGCTAACAGATGTGTGTGAGGAGCTTAGTTACTAATAATTTATTAGTCTATTTAATTTCCCCATGTCTTCCTTAAGCTTATTTTCCCAGAAAATTATGGAATTCATAGAGATGGTAAACTGCTAGCATGGATTTTGGGATGGTCATACACATACATACATACATACATACATACATGATAGTCATCATATACACTATACATTACATGCATATACTTTACACATATGCACACATACATATATGATATTCATCATATATGTTACAGCCCAATGAATAATCTTCTATGCCACCAGCGATCCTTTTTTTCCTAGAAGGTTTTCTCAATTTGGGGATGTTTTATAGAGTTTTCTGATATATTTCTGTTAGGTATAGTTTTTTAATAGTATTATGCTTTTTAAAAGACCATTGTTATTGTTGTTGTTGTTGTCAGGTGCCATTGAGTCAGAACCGACTCATAGCAACCCCATGCACAGCAGAATGAAACAATGTCCGATCCTGGGCCAACCTCACTACTGCTGCCACACTTGAATCTATCAATGATGCCACCTGGCCAATCCATCTCATTAGGGGTCTTCCTCTTTTAATCTGGCCCTCCACCTTTCCCAGCATGACATCCTTCTCCAGTGACTGGTCTCTCCTGACAATATGTCCAAAGTATGAGAGACGGAGCTTAGCCATCCTGGCCTCCAAGGAGCACTCTGGCTGCACTTCTTCCAAAACAGGTCTATTGGTTCTTTTGGCAGTCCATGGCACTTTCAGTATTCTCCTCCAACACCACAACTAAAAGGCATCAATTCTTCTACAATCTTCCTTATTCACTGTCCAGCTTTCGCATCCATATGAGGCTATTGAAAACACCATGGCTTGGTCAGGCGCACCTTAGTCCTCAAGCTGACATCTCGGCTCTTCAATACTTTAAAAAGTTCCTGTGCAGCAGATTTTCCCAATGCAATTCATCGTCTGATCTCTTGACTGCTGCTTCCATGACAGTTGATAGTTAATCCAAGAAGAATGAAGTCCTTGACAACTTCAATCTTTTCTCCATCGATAAGAATGTTGTTTATTGGTCCAGTAGTGAGGATTTTTGTTTTCTTGACATTGAGATGTAATCTATATAGAAGGTTGTGCTCTTTGATCTTCATAAGTAAATGTTTCAAGTCCTCTTCACTTTCAGCAAGCATATCGCAGGTTGTTAATGAGTCTTCCTCCAACCCTGACACCACGTTTTTCTTTATAGAACCCAGCTTCTTGTATTATTTGCTCAGCATACAGGTTGAATAAGTATGGCAAAAGAATACAACCCTGTCTCACACCTTTCCCAATTTTAAAAGATCATATTTTCTTTTTATTGATATAAAATTCACTTCTAATAAAATAAATACATTTTTAGTGGCTATGTAACCATTACAATATGTCCATCATGTAAATTAAGTCCCTAATGCTTCTTGCCAGTCAAGATTTCCCAACATAGCCAAGTTTTGATTTTACTAGCTCTTTACAATGAATTATTTTCTATTTTAAATTTAAATAAATTGGCTTTATTCTAATAGTTGCAGTTCTATTGCTTTTCAGCACGTGGAATTTTTATAAAATATTGTCCTTAAGGTTTCAAGTGCAAGCACATATAAATGTTGTAGGTTTTATGACACTTCCTAACATGTCCCTTAGTGTCATTAACATTTGATATCTATCTAATTGTAGTCTCAATAACACTTCAACCTCAAGAATTTTCTTTAATATTTGTTTGTTTGCTTGATAAACTGAAACATTTTATGATGAGTAGAATATTTTCAAAAATTAGGTTGCAAAATTGAATTTTTGGATAATTCGATTTAATGTCAAAATTTATGGGCATATTAATTTTTAAAATATTTCAAAACATGGAAAGAATTAAACTCAGAACTAGATAGCAAATGTCACAAAAAAATATATAAATTTTGGGCCATAAAACTTCAAATGAGATGTCAAGAATTGATCGAAGTTAGTTCTGGTGTAGCATCGCGGTTTAATGCACTGTGCTGCAAAATTGGCTTCAACATCAAGGTCGGCGCAGTTCAAGCTTACCAGCTGCTCCTTGAAAATGCTAGACAAGGTCACTATAAGTCGGAACTAACTTGACAGCACTTAACAACAACAATATTTACTTTATTAGTCTCAAGGAAGGTTGAAGTAAACATCTCTGCTCCTCTGTGTTGGATGGGTTTTACATTTGAATACTGTTTTTGAAAAATGAAATACTTGTATTTTGTATTTTGCTATTATATCTGTTGTTAATTGTTGTAGAGTTAATTTTGACTCATGGCAACCCAGTATGTATAGAATCAAACTGCTCCACAAGGTTTTCAAGGTTATGACTTTTCAGAAACTTTTCCACACCTGTTTTCTGAGGTGACTCTGGATTCTTTCAAGCTGCCAAACTTTGGGCTAATAATTAAGTGCTTAAACATTTGTGTCACCCAGGGACTCCTCCTTACACTTATAGGTTAAGTTTAACAATGGCTTTCAGATTTTTGTTATTATATTAACTAAAATTGTATAAATATAAGCAGTTAATTTAAGTAATGTTACAAATGTTGTTGTTAGGTGTCATCAAGTAGGTACTGACCCATAGCGACCTTATGCACAGCAGAATGAAACACTGCCTGATCCTGGGCCAACCTCACTACTGGTGCCACACTTGAGTCCATCCATACTGTCACTTGGCCAATCCATCTCATTAGGAGTCTTCCTATTTTTCTATAACCCTCCACCCTACCAAACATGATATCCTTCTCTAGTGACTGGTCCCTCCTGACAATATGTCCAAAGTATGAGAGATGAAGTTTAGCCATCCTGGCCTCCAAGGAGCACTCTTGCTGCACTTCTTCCAACACAGATTTGTTTGTTCTTTTGGCAGCCCATGGCACTTTCAATAGTCTCCTCCAACACCGTAACTCAAAAGCATCAATTCTTCTATGGTCTTCCTTATTCACTGTCCAGCTCTCGCATGCATATGAAGTTATTGAAAATATCATGGCTTCAGTAAGGTGCACCTTAGTAATGTTAGAAATAGTTTATACAAATTCAATGACACAAAGGGATAACATCTCCCTTCTTTTGCTACAAATAAAATTTGTATTTTAAAAAATAAATGATTAAAGAATAATTTTTATATGTAATAAACAGCACTTAATGTGGTGCCTACTCAATGGCACCCTAACAATAACAACAACATAAACTTATGAAACCATTGCTACTGTCAAGATAATGAATATATTTATCACCCCAACCTAATTGCTGAGTGTTCAATTCCATCCAACAGTACCACAAAAGAAAAGGTTAATGGCTTTCAAAATGAATACAGCCAAGAAAATCCTATGGATTAGTTCTACTGTGTAATACCTGGTGTCCCCGTGAACAGGTATCAACGTGACAGCCGCTAACAATGATAACAGTGTGACATATTTTATTTGCAGCAAGGGAATATAAGATTTCTAGTTGCTACACATCCTCACTAAAACATTTCAGTCTTTTAATTTTAGACGTTCTAATCGATCTGTATAATTATGCCACTTAACTTTATTTACAATTCCTAAATGCCTAATGATATATATCTTCTAAGTATTTATTTGACATTTCTATACATTCTCTAGTGAATTATCTGTTCTAGTTGCTAAATTGTTAGGGGGATGTTTTTTCCTGTTGGGGCAGAGAGAGTTCTTTATATATTCTGGATGCAATTCCATGAACAGATATGTTTTTTGCAAAATATTTACCTTCAACATATGACTTGTCTTTTCATTCTCTGAACAGTACTTTTCTTCCAAGCACAGAATATTTTACATTTTTGATGAAGTTTATCTTTTTTTTTCTTATATTAATGATAATCTAAGGGTTTTATATAAGAAATTTTAGCTTAAACCAAGGTTCCAAAGATTTTTTTTTCCTGTTTGTCTATCAGTTTTATAATTTATGGTTTTTTTGTTTCGTTGTTTTCACATTTTAGCCTATATTCAATTTTAAAGTTAATGTTGATACAAAGGTTCTTTAAAAAAAAAAATTGTGGAAAAATTCCATTCACCTTTAAATCCATTGCTCCATGATCATTTTGAAGTTCCCTTGAGTATGAGAGTAAGTCAAAAATATTGTAATATTACATAAACAGTTATTTTAAAATATATGAAAATGTCAGGATATTGTTTCTGGGCATTTCCTCCATCAAGGTCCATAAACCTCTGAAGATGGTATTTCCTTCCCAGTGTGGTGCAGTAGGATAAGTACTAGAGTTCAAACTGCAAAGTCAATGATTCAAACCCACCAACTGCTCCTATACAGGGTTGCTATGAGTCAGAACTGATATGTTAGTATATAGCAACAATAGCAACAAACCTTTCCCCTAAGGAGTTCTGGTGGTCAGCTAACCACAAGGTCAACAATTCTGCTCCTTGGCAGAAAGATTTGCTGTCTTGTGTAGAGACTTGCAGCCTTGGAAAATCTATACAGGGTCACTATGAGTAGGAACTAACGAAATGACACACAGCAGCAGCAGCAAACTTTCTCCTGATGTCTTAACTGCTAAACCACTGAGAACACTGTGAATCGTAGCCCAGTTAAGTTAACAAAACCTTAACTATCACTGTTAGCTGATTAACAGTATTAATTTATTTTTATTATTACTTTTGTGTCTGTTAAAGAAGATTTTTATACATCTTTAGCATATAATATTAATTGATATCATATTACTTCAACCAAAACATATGAATGTCACAACCCCACCCATAAACAATTGCAATTAATTTGATTCTGACTTTTAGTGGCTCAATTGGGCACAGTAGAACTGCTCCCTGGTGGTTCAGAAACTGTATGTCTCTACATAAACAGATGAACTCACCTTCCTTCCATAGAGAGGCAGGTGGGATTGAACTGCTGACCTGGTGGTTAACCATATGGTGTGTAACCACCATTATGTCACTATTCTTGTTGTTATTGTTGTTAGTTGCCACTGAGTCAGTTCCTACTCACAGCAAACTTATGTACAACAGAATGAAACACTTCCCTGCCCTGTGTTACCCACACAATCATTGTTTAGCTTGAGCTCATTGCTGCTGTAACCGCCACTTGTCTGTCTTGCTGTGGTGGTTTGAATTGCTGTGATTCTGAGGGCTATGCCACCGGTATTTTAAATAACCAGCAGGGTCACCCATGGTGGACAGGTTTCAGATGAGCTTCCAAACAAAGACAGACGAGGAAGAAAGAGTGACAAACTACTTCCGAATCGCTAGTCACTGAAAACTCTATGAATAGCATAGAAACATTGTCAGATACAGAATAGGAATCTCCTTGTGCTAGGGCCCTTAAGTCTGGCTCAAAGGCGGGATTTCTGTCATTGGATGTCAATCAAGAGGCAGAAGCGCGCAGCAGGGGCGACTGGGTTGTAGACACTTTGGGTTGGGCTTGTGGGTCTCTAAATTGGTCGACCCCGCCTCAAAGCCACGATTCAAAGGTTAGGTTAGGAAGGCGCTCTTGCGTCCTGGGTAAGTAGGACAGCCTGGCCGGCCCCTGCAGTCTCCCCATCGACCTGGTCTCCAGACACCTCTCACCCGCCGCTCCATGGTCTGGGTTTCATTTAACACCTCCACCAGGTCTGCGCAGTTGTCGCACATCGTTTAGCCGCCGCCCTCCATGATAAAATTTAGAGATCATCTAAAAACATATTGGATTCATTATATTGAGGGATGACATGAGGTGCATAATACAAGAAGAAAGCAAAAGGTCATTAGGAAGACAAGAAAGAAAGACAAGATCAAA
>NW_006408520.1:3944173-3947365 GCF_000296735.1 Chrysochloris asiatica
CAAAACAGATCTATTGGTTCTTTTGGCAGTCCATGGCACTTTCATTATTCTCCTCCAACACCACAACTCAAAGGCATCAATTCTTCTACGATCTTCCTTATACTTAACAACAACAAAATCCTGGTAATGCATTACTTCATCTTTTATTTGTTTTAAAAGGTCTTTATTTCATTCCTGTCCCCTAAACACAACAACAACAACAAAACAACTCAGCATTTTAAAGATGTTGTGCTACTTTTCTCTGAATTCCTTTGTTTCTGATGGAAAATTTGTTATTATCCTTATTATTGTTCTTCTGTAAGAAATGTGCTCTTTCTTAGCTATAAAGTTGGGGTTTTTTGCATTATTCAATATAGTGGTTTGATTTGATGTTCTTTCTTAGTTTTACTCATGTGTCTTGTGTTTGATTTTCAATGACCCTCTTGTTTCTGTTGATTTATATTTCTTATTTTTTTAAATAAATGTTCATATTTCTTCAATATTTTGGAATCACTACCCATACTTCCAACTACTAAAATTATACATATTTTTTCTGAACCTTGATGTTTCTTAACATGTCACTCAGTATCTGATTATTTTTTCAGTTCTTTTTCATTTTATGATTCATTTCAGACTGTTTCTATTTCAATGTCTTCAAGTCTGCTAATCTTTATTTCTGCAGCACCTAATATGATATTAACCCCATCCAACGTATTTTTCATCTCAGATGTAGCTTGAATCGCTAGAATTTAATTTATTATTATTTATTTATCTTTTATGTCTTTGTATTAATAGTCTTGGACATAAAATACTGATGCAATCATTGCCATGTCCTAATTATATCATATTAATAAGCCATCTGTCAGTTTATCATGCTGTGGTAGCTTGCATAGTGCTGTGCTGCTAGAAGCTCTATCACCTGTATTAAAAATACCAGTGACATCACTGTTGGTGGGCAAGTTTCAGTAGAGCTTCCAGACTGGCTAGTAAGGATGAGGAGGTGGTGCACTACTGAAAACTTAGCAAATAGAACCCTATGGAGAGCAGCAGACATTGTCTGATTTTTGGAAGATGAGCCCAGCAGGTTGGAGGGCACTCAGAATATGACTGAGGAAAGTCTTCTCAAAGTAGACTCTACGTTAATGAAATAAAACTTTTGGGACCGCCATTTACTCATGACTCACGTGGCATGACTGAAAATCTGCAATCAATAATCAGAAAGTTAAATGTACAAAGTTTCAATCCAGGAAAATTGGAAGCTATCACAAATAAAGTGGATTGTAACTGATCATTTTGAATCTGACAATTATGTGGTTTACTATGCCAGGAACTATGGCTTTCTGCTCCCATAAAGATTTATAGCCTCAGAAACCCTATGCAGGGTCGTTATGAGTCGGACCGACTCCCCAGCACACCACCACAACCACCATCTTGAAGTGCAATGTTATTTGTGATTGGATAATATCCACTGGTCTACATGGAAAACTAGTTAATAACATTATTATTCAAATTTATGCACAAATTACTAATGCCAAATATGAAAAATAATGAAGAATTCTATTAACTTCTTCAGTCTGAAATTGATCAAATATGCAATCAAGATGTATTGATAATTACTGATGATTGGAATGTAAATGTTGGAAACAAATAGAGAGGATTAGTAGTTGGAAAATATGGCCTTGCTGTTAGAAACGACAGTAGAGATGGTGTGATAAGGTTTTATAAGACGTATTTATTAGAACTGTCTTTTATAACAACATAAAAAGTGATGTCACATGGAGAAGTGGTGTTGGTGCTACTGGTTAATGCACTGGACTGCAAGGTTGGTTTCAATTGCAAGGTCAGCAGTTCAAGCTCATCAGTCACTCCTTAGAAACACTATACAGAGTCAGAGGTGCTATGAGTCAAAACAAACCTAACAGCACTTAACACCAACAGAAACACATGGACCTTACTAGAGTGACTACACAAGAACCAAATTGTCTATATCTGTGGGAAGAAATGAAGAAGAAACTCAGTGTCATCAGCCAACATAAGACCCTGTATCAACTGTGGAACAGACTTTCAATTGCTTATATGTAAATTCAGATTGAAGCTGAAGAAAATTAGAAGTCCATGAGAGTCAAAATAAAACCTTGCATATAACCCACCTGAATTGAGAGGTTTGACCCAATGAACACTAATGGTCAAGGACAAGAGGACTTGTGGGACATAATACATGAAGACAACAAAAGACCATTAAAATGAAAAGAAAAAGCTGAAAGGTCAAATTACAGTCAGAAGAGACTCTAAAAATTACTCTTAAATGTAGAAAAGTTAAAATGGCTAGAAAAGTTAAAATGGCTAGAAGAGGTGATGAAAAGAGCAGAACAGAATGTTTCAAAGGGTAACCCAAGATGCCAACATAAAATCTTATAATGAAATGTGTAAATATCTGCAGTGAGAGACCCAAAAGGGAATCTATGCACTGTGTTTCTTAAGCGGAAAAATAGAGCAAGAAAAAAAAAAAATTCAAGCCTCAGTTTACAATATTGGATGATTCTATGGGTAAATATGGAGTCTTGGTATGGAACTCTAGGATAAGGACTGGATTGCAAAGTTAGGTTGAGCTGCAAGACAGGTGGTTCCAACTCATCAGCCACTGCTCAGTGACTCTATACGGGGTCACTGTGATTCAAAACATACTCTTCAGTACTTAACAACAACAACAACATAGGCAAAATATTGAACAATGCAGGGAGCATCCAATGAAAATGGAAAGAATTCATAAGCAACTGTACCAAAATGATTTGGTCAGAGTCCAGCCATTTCAAGCTGTAGCGTATGATTAAGAATTAATGATATTAAAGGGAAAAGTCCAAGATTCACTGAAGGCATTGACAAAAAATAATCCTCCAGAAATTGATAGAATACCAACTGAAATGATTCAACACTAAAGATCCCCACTCATCTAAGCCAAAATATTGGGGAGACAACTACCTGACCAACTGACTGGAAGATGTCCGTATCTATGACCATTCCAAAGAAAACTGAACCAACAGAATGTGGAAATTGTTGAATAATTTCATAAATATCACACTCAAGTAACATTTTTTTGAAGAAACTTAAAAAAAAATTTCAACAGTATATCAACAGTGAGCTGCTGGAAATTCAAACCAAATTCAAAAGACAATGATTTATCTTTACTATAGGATAGCATTACTGATGTCTGGT
>NW_006408520.1:3947665-3949282 GCF_000296735.1 Chrysochloris asiatica
CTCAATAACAATTTGCAAATGAAATTTTGCTTGCTGAAAGTGAAGAGGACTTGAAGCACTTACTGATGAAAATCAGTGACTTTAGCCTTCAGTATAGATTGCAGCTCATTGTAATGAAAAGAAAAATACTCACACTAGGATCAACAAACAACTCATGGTAAGTGTAGAAAAGATTGAAGTTGTTAAAGATCTCATCTTATTTGTATTTACAATTAATGTTTAAGGAAGCAGCAGTCAAATAATTAAACAAGTAATCACATAAAGAAAATATTCTGCAAAAGATCTCTTTAAAGTATTAAATAATAAAGATGTCATTTTGAGGACTAAGGTGTGCCTAATCCAAGCATGATATATTCAATCATATATTCATGTGAAAGCTGTACAATGAATAAGTAAGACTGCATTAGACTAGATGTATTTTAATCATGATGTTGGAGAAGAACTGCTGTAACAGGAAGTCTAGGTCTGGTGATTTAGAATTAACTGGCTATATCATTGGTGACTGAAGGACTTCACAATAAGGAAATGTATTGCCTTAATACTCTCAAGAATTTATATTTGCTCTTCCTCAACTATTAATAGAAAGCTTGCTATTACTATACTTTGAGTGTAACAGAGAAATTCCCCAGTATGTTTCTGGTCTTTCATAGATGCAAACAAATTTGTAAAATAAACAAAGTGACTATCCATGATCTCAAACCAATAGAAAGTTGAAATCATAATTGCCACATTTCTATAACTAGTAGTGAGGATACTAATACAGTAGAAAGTAGCTTTTTGTTGCCGGATCCAGATGCAGATATAAATTAAGAAAAATGAGAACACTGTTCTTTTCATGTCAGGTCTTCCCTCTGAAGTAGTTGAGCTTAGAAAAGCTAAATAACTAAATTATAAGTTGCGTTCTTTGGAATCTATCCAAGTACACTTTAAAGTACTTCTTATTCAAACATAGTGTGTAGTGTGGCAAGTCAGCTATTTAAAGCTTGCATCAGAGAAAATGAGTAAGTATGCTAATTTATCAGTCATACACTTTTTTATTGATGTGAAAGTGGGCATTTGGCTCAGTGAAGCTTTTTTATTTTTCTTTAACACCTTTTAATTTCTTGAAATACTCATAAATCAAACAGCAAGAGGAGAAATTAAGTGGGTTATGTTTCTATATTGTAGTCTAAGTTTTAAAGTCTTTATTTCTTTCATAAAAGTCATAACATACCAGTTTGTATGGAATATTAAGTGAGGCATTAATCTAACTGGCTCTTGTTATTACATAGAAATGTGCTGAAAGATCCATTTGAGGAATTAAAATGTCAATAGTAATGCTAAAATGGCTAATACAGTCCTGCATACACTAACATTCAAGTTCCAACTTTGCTTTATAGAATGTATGGTATGTGTATTCAACTGTTTCACATTAAAAAAAAATTGCTTTAATCATATGTGTTATGTGTCTTTTTTAAAAGCAGACATAATTGCAAGTATGTTATTTACATTATCCATATTTGTGTAAGACAGAACCTAAGGTGACCTCCAAGATTTTTTTGAACCTCCATTGCTCCTGTGATAGTCTCCCATTATGTGTGAGTAGGGTAGATTGTCAACCTAGATAAAATTACAAAA
>NW_006408520.1:3953268-3989813 GCF_000296735.1 Chrysochloris asiatica
TTCAAATGTGTGGATCATAGCAAACTTTCATAATATTGTAAAGATTTAGAAGTCCAGCACACTTAATTGTGCTCATTCAGAAGTTGCATATAAACCAAGTGGCAGTCATAAGAACCGAACAATGAATGGTTTAAAATTAGACAATATATGTGCCAGAATTGTATCCTTTCATAATGCTTATTAAATCTGAACTCTGAGCAAATAATTTGAGAAGCCAGATTATATGAAGAAGAACATGGCATCAGGATTGGAGGAAGATTCATCAACAACCTGTAATATGTGGATGACATAACCTTTTTTTCTTGAAGCAAAAAGGACTTAAAGTACTTACTGAAGAAGATCAGACTATATTCTCCAGTACAAATTGTGCCTCAATGTAAAGAAAATGAAAAGCCTCACATCTGGATCAATAAATAACATCATGATAGGAAAAATAATGAAGTTGTCAAAGAATTGGAGGCAGACTAAAATACTGGAGTACAAGGACAGTTTGAATGGCAAATTGGCAGTTTAAACCCACCAAAGGCTCCTTATGAGTCGGAACCAACTTGACAGCTTCAACCACCTAACAGCAGAATTCCAAGAAAATGAGCATAGTTTCAGTTAAGAACAATTGGCAAAAGAACCAGCTTATAACTGCATGACCAAATATCTACTGATAGACTAGGAAGAAGAAAAGTCCTAGGTGTAGAACTTTGTGTCTCACTCACAGTTTGAGCAACCTTACTCACATACTGGAATGTTTTATTTCTCACTCCCATGTAAAACTTTCTTAAAATCATCTTTCACAAACTCATGAGGTTAGAATAAACTTGAATATGCTCCAGAGCATTTGCGGTACCTCCAACCCTAATTAAGATACAATCTTCTGGCAGGTTGTTTTTATTGTTTGGTGCCATTGATCCACTTCTGACCCATGGTGATCCTATGTGAAAGAGAATGAAATACTACCTGGTTCAGAGCTATTCTCATAATTACTGCTACACTTGATCCCATGGTTGTTATCAGTGTGCCAATCTATTTTGTTAGGGGTCTCCTTCTTTTTCACTGTCCCTCCACTTTACTAATCATGGTGTCCTCCTCCAGGGATTTGTCCCTCCTGATAATATGCTCAAAGTGTGAGAGATGAGTCTTGCCATCTTGGCTTCTAAGGAGCAATCTGGCTGTACTTCTTCCAACACAGATTTGTTTGTTCTTCTAGCAATCCATGGTATCTTTAATATTCTTCTTCAACACACCATAACTCAAATTAATCAATTCTTTTATGGTCTTCCTTATTCATTGTCAAACTTTCACATACATATAAGACTATTGAAAATACACGGCTTGGGTCAGCTGCAACTTGGTCCTGATACCTTTGCTCTTGAACACTCAAAAGACAACTTGTGCAGTAGATTTGCCTAGTGCAATATGTCGTTCAATTTCTTGACTGCTGCTTTCATGAGTGTTGATGGTGGATCCAAGCAAAATGAAGTCTTTGACAACATAGTGTGTTTTCAGTATACGTGTTAGTTGTATCATGTTAAACACAAGCATGACTTTATGATTGTCTTTATTTCAAAATTTTGTCTGTCTTAAGGTGATACATACAGATGCTAAATTCACAAGGGGCGGACTATAATAGTTAAGGTTTTGTGTCCACTTGACTAGGCCAGGATTCTTAGTGGTTTGGCAATAATGACATAGTAATTCCTCATGAGTCCTGGTGTGGCTCTGTGAGCTAATGCATCAGACTGCGAAGTCAATTGAACTTCAAGATCGGTGGTTCAAGCTCATCAGCTGCTCCTTGGAAACACTATACAGGGTCGTTATGTGTCAAAACCAACTTGCTGGCACTTAACAATAACAACAGCAATCCCTCATGATGAGATCTGTTACCAACAGCCAATCAATTAAAATGAAGTTTGGTTTTTTTTGTAGTTGTGGTCTGCTTCCAAAATAGTGACAACTCAGAAAAGCTTGATTGATTACTGCTAGATCTGGATTCTGCATCTGGCTCATCATTCAACCTCCAGTTATTTAGACTTGAGCCAGTGACCTACTCTATTGCATGAAGTTCCTGAGAGATGCCAGCAGCAGAACATCTTACCTGCCTGATCTGCCTGCCTGACATATGACCTGTCAATCTTTGTTCATTAACCCTGCACCTACATGAGTCTACAGCCAGACAACTGACCAATCAACTTAGAACTTACTCAAATTCACAACTGTGTGAACCATTTCCTTGATATACATTGTCATTTCTCTTGATATATATTTATAAATGTGGTTGTGCTTCTTTGCTTCTCTACAGAACTCAACGTAAGACAATGTTGTTGGTGAAGAATACTGAATATACCATGAACTGCCAGAGGAAGAAATACATCTGGTTTGGAAGAAGTAGAGTTGGATTGTTCCTTGGAGGTAAGTGTAGGGAGACTTGTCTCATGTACTTCAGATATGTTGTCAGGAAATATCAATTCCTGGAGAAGGATATCATACTAGGAAAAGTGGTGGTGGTGGTACTTATGTGCCGTGGAGTCGGTTCAAACCCACAGCAACCCTGTACAGGGATTCCAAGGCTGTAAATCTTTACAGGAGCAGGGGGATCATCAAAAAAAGACCCTCAGTGAGATGGATTGCAACAATGGGAACATGAATGGACTCAAATATAATGATTGTGAAGATGAAGCAGGATCAGTCAGTGTTTTGTTCTGTCACTAGGAGTTAGAACACTCTGCAAAGACTGACTATAAAATATGCAATTGTTTTTGCTGGCAAACATATTCTCTCGCTCTCTTTTTTTTTCCTTGCTACTTTTGAAGAAGCAATGAGTGTTACGAAATAAGTGGTCAAGCTGAGACACTCTTGTGATAAGAATGTGTGAGCAGCCTCTAGGATAACTGTAGCAAGAAATTGAAACCCTCAGTTCTACAGTTCCAGAGAGATGAAGTCAGGGAGATGAGGCAGTACAAAGACATCTTCCCAGTTGAATTTCTGTTGATATCACAGTCCTAGCTGAAAGCTGAAATTCTATAATTCTCTATTTGTCTATTTTTCAACCTGTTTACTCTATTTCCCTATTTCCCTGTTTTCTTGAACATATTAAACACAACTATGGAAAATTTGTTGTTGTTTTTGTTAAGTGCCGTCAAGTCAGTTCCGACTCATAGTGACCCTGTACAGGGTTTACGAGGCTGTAAATCTTTATGGAAGCAGACTCATGGCTGTCTTTTGAATCTTGGCTTCCTTTGCCTACCATTGTAAAATAGACACTGGAGGTAGAGAGAAGGCACTGAAGGTTGTACCAACTCATAAGAGGGTGATTCAAATGTCCATAGACAATTTCCATTGTCATTTAATTTCATTTTTCCATAAATATTTTGAAGCCTCGTTGTGCACATATAAAGAATGGTCATGTCCTTTTATGACTGTTTCACCCATATTTATGAAAAGTCAGAATGTAAATGCCTGAGTTTCAAAGAAAGAAAAAAAAAATTAGTGATTTTTTTTTCTAACACAGACGATCACTCTAAAGACTAAGAAGCATGGATAATTAAATGATCAATTAATTCCGTCAGCATTGATGGCATATGGTATATGTAGGATAGTATAGAGCAGTCATAGTACAGAGACAATATAGTCTTCATTACTGAATTTGATGCTAATGTAATTCAACATATGCATACTGCTCCTTTTCATATACCTCATTTCTCTGTGTATTTTAAGGCCTTCATTAAGGGCTACCATATGCAAGTTATAATTACACTAAGAATTTTTTTTTTTTTTTTTTTACTATTCTTTATCATTTTAATAGCTTCATTGCATTTAGGAATGGTTTCCTTTTTATCACTAGCCAGTAACATTACATGTGACTTTTACTTTGAACATTACTGGCTTCGAAGGCAATAAAACCCTTGCAGATCAAATCAATATTTTGCCCTTGTGTTCCCGAGTAAGATTATTTTTTAATAGAATCCAATTTAATTGGAAATTTCCCAATGCTAAACTATAAGTACAAGGAACTCTGGTAGCATAGTGGTTATGAATTGGGCTGTGAACCTCAAGGTCAGCAGTTCGAAACTACCAGCTGTTCCGCAAAAGGTGAGGCTTTCTGCTCCAGTAAAGATTTACAGCCTCGGAAACCCTATACGGGGTTGCTATGAGTCTGAACCGACTCCATGGCACATAACAACAACAGTTACAAATGATTGGTGGTGGTTATATGCTGTGGAGTCGGTTCCGACTCATAGCGACCCTGTACAGGGTTTCTGAGGCTGTAAATCTTTACGGGTGCAGATAGCCTCATTTTTTTCCCGCGGGACAGCTGGTAATTTCAAACTGCTGACCTTGCGGTTCGCATCCCGATTCGCAACCACTACGCTACCAGAGCTCCTTGATTGGTGTTGTTATGTGCCGTGGAGTCGTTTGCAAATCATAGCGACCCTACACAGGGTTTCCGAGGCTGTAAATCTTTACGGGAGCAGACTGCCTCATCTTTCTCCCGCTGTTCCGCTGCTAGTTTCGAACTGCTGACCTTGAGGCTCACAGCCCGATTCGTAACCACTACGCTACCAGAGCTCCTTGATTAGTTCGGGGGGGAAAAATGATATTAAAATACTTTCAATGTTTATCAGCTACTGAGAGATGCTTAGGAAGAAAATTTTGACAACCTAATATAGACTTAAGATATATTATTCACAGGTAGACCTGCAGCATAGAGTAATACAATTCTGTAATGTAATAAAGAGATGAATAAAGTGGAATTTTCACAGTGCCATCAAACAGAAAGATGTAAGATTGAGTAGACTGGAATAACATTAAATTTCACTAAATTTTGAGGAGAAATGAACAGATGAGTTAATGTTAAACAAAAACAATAGCATAGGCAAATAAATTTGAACTAGAAAGCTACATTGAAAGTGTTATGTGAAAAATTATTTTCAGTGAAAATTTTATAATAAAAATCATTTAAAAAATGAAAAATGAATAGAATATTGAAAATACTCGGGGTTTTAGAAATAAAAGTTAGCACACTTATAGTGATTGACTACTAATTTTGGAAAAATCACAGATTTGAGGATGCTATTTGAAATGTATTAGCACATTTGGATCACAAAGAATAACATGTAGCTGCTGAGATATCTGACTATATTTACTTCATTTTAACTCTCATAGCCAGTATCAGAGAGCAACCTGAGCCAATTGCTAAGAATCCATGGCAAATGGATCCCTGTCACTCATTCACAAAATAAAGTGTAGTGGTTACAAATCGGGCTGCTAATCTCATGGTCAGCAGTTAGAAACTACCAGTGGCTCCACGGGAGTAAGATGAAGCTTTCTGCTCTCGTAAAGATTTACAGCCTCAGAAACAGGGTTGCTATGAGTTGGAACCGACTCCACAACACATAACCACCACCACCATCACTGTCAGAATGCGTTCTATACAAATGTTGGACACTGTCATGGGAGCAACAACTTATTGGTTAAAGAAAAAAAAAAAATTAGGATTATTTTTTCCCAAAAATGTCTATAGACTATTCTATAGACTATTCTATAGACTATTTAATCACCAAACCAAAATAATCTTAGTTCCATAAGGGTAAAGACTTATAAAATATACAGAAGAAAGTTACTGCCAAGTAGCAATTCTTCTTCATTTCTTTATTTATGTGAAAAAATATGTTTGTAAAACATACATGCATTCCAGATTTTGTTATTAGCACTGGGAATTCAACATTTAAAGGAGGAACAAAAGGCAAGAAATAATCACGATGGACCTTACATTTTATTGGAAGAGATAGAAAATAGGTAACATTTGCTGTTGAGTTGATTCTGACTCATAGAGACTCTGTACAACAGTCCAATTCTGCACCATACTCACAATCATTGCTATAGTTAAGCCTTCTTTTGCAGCCACTGTGACAATCAATCTCATCCAGAGTCTTTCCTTTTTTAGCTGACGTTTTATTTTATGAAGCATGGTGTCCTTCTCCAAGGACTGGTTCATCCTGATACCATGTCCAAAGTATGTGAGAAAGTCTCTTTATTCTCACTTCTAAGGAGCATTTTGAGAAAGATTTCTGGCAGGCTATGGTGTATTTGGACTCCTGGTGTGGCACTGTAAGATCAGCACTGGACTGCAAGCCACAAGGTCGGTGGTTCAAACCCATCAATTGCTCCTTAAAAACCCTATACAGGATCTTTATGAGTCAGAACCAACTCAATGACACTTGACACTACCATCAACAACATAGTGTATTTACTACCACTCATCTGTCATTTTGTTGCACTGTGGTGGCTTACGTGTTGCTGTGATGTTGAAAACTATGTCAGCAGTATTTTAAATACCAGCAGGGTCATTCATGGTGGACAGGTTTCAGCAGGCCAGGCGGACCACACCTGAATGGCTAACCACTGAAAACCTTATGAAAAGTAGCAGGATATTATTAGGGAAATGCTGCCTAATCGTTGAGTTGACCTCAATGACACAGATGCATTTAAGCTTTCAGGACCTTCTTTTTCTGATGTGGCACAACTCAAACTGAGAAGAAACAACTACAAACACCCATGAATAGTCAGAACATGGAATGAACGAAGTAGGAATCTAAGTAAACTAGAGCTTATTAAAAATGATAAGGAATGGATAAAGACTGATATCCTAGAGATTGGTAAGCTGAAATGGACTGGATTTGGCCATTTTTAATCAGAAAGTTATGTGGTTTACAAAGCTGGGAATGACAAATTTTAGAGGAATGACATCACATTTATCATAAAAAAGAACATTTCAAAATCTATCTTGAAGTACAATGCTGTCTGTGACAGGATAATATCCATATGCCTACAAGGAAGACAAGGAATACACGTGTCCTAGTGTGGTGTTATAAAATAAGCACTGGGCTGCTAACCATAAGGTTAGCAGTCTGAAATTGATCAAACATGTAGTTAATATGCATTGCTAATTATTGGTGATTGGAATGCAAAAGTTGGCATCAAAGAGTAATGATCTATGGTTGGAAAATATGACCTTGGTGATATAAATGTTATTAGATATTGCATGACAAAAATTTGCAAGACGAATGAATTATTCATTGCAAATACTGCTTTTAAACAATGTAAAAGATAACTGTACACCTGGGCCTCACCAGATGGAACACACAGGATTTAAATGAACTACAGCTATGGGAAGAGATGATGGTGAAGCTTAATATCATCAGTCAAAACAAGGCCAGGGGCAGACTGCAGAACTCATTGCTCCTATACAAGTTCAGACTGAAAGTGAAGAAAGAAAACAAATCCACAAGAGACAAAATATGACCCTGAGGATATCCCAACTGAATTTAGAGACCATCTCAAGAACATATTTGATGCATTTCAATTTTTATTCCTGTATTCTTGTTGTTGTTGTTTTCTTTGCCAATGTCTTCAGTTCAACTTGGACTTCTTCCTTCAGTACCATTGGTTCTTGATCATATGGTACTTCTTGAAATGATAAAACACTGACCATTTCTTTTTGTTACAGTGACTCACTGTATTCCTTCTATCTTCTTTTGATGATTGCTGCATCATTCTATGTTTTTCCCATAGAAAACTTTAATATTACAAGTCATGGCTTGAATTTTTTCTCCCACTCTTTCAGCTGGTTGAGAGTGTTCGTCCCTTTTGGTGTTATCACTCCAGGTCTTTGCATATTTCTTTTATAATATTTGACTTTATTCTCCGCACTTTGAATTTTTCTGTCCAGTGCTTTTACTTCCTCATTTCTTCCATTCTCTTTAGCATCTCTGCTCAGGATAGAAAGTTTCAGAGTCTCTTCTGATATCCATCCTCAATGTATGTTGTTGCTGTTAAGTGCCATTGAGCTGGTTCTGACTCATAGCAATCCTGTATAGAACTTCCAAGATGCAGCTGGTGGGTTTCAACCATAGACCTTGTAGTTCAATCCAAACTTGTGGTCTAGTTCTATATCCCACATTACAATAGAAAATTAGAATCCTCACAAAAATTATGATAAATGGAAAAAAGAATGAAGTCATCAAATATTTCAATTTGCTTACATTTACAAGCAAGCTCATGGAATTAGCAGTAAAAAAAGAGAAAAAATCAAATGGCAATATATACTACATTAGACAAATCTGCTGCAGAAGATCTCTTTAATGGTTTCAAGTGCAAAAATATCAGTTTGAAGAATAAGGTGCTCCTGAACTAAATCATCATATTTTTAATTGCTTCATATGCATGTGAAAGTTGGACAATGTATATAGATGACGGAAGAAGAATCAATGCATTTGAGTTATGGTGTTGATGAAGAATATTGAAAGTATCAAGGGCTGCCTGAAAACCAAATCTATGTTGGAAGAAGTATAGCCATGATACTCATTGGAATCCAGGATGCTGAGACTGTCTTCTATACTTCTGATATGTTATAAGAAGGGATCAATCCCAGGAGAATGGCTTCATGCTTGTGAAAGTGGAGGGTCAGCAAAAAAAAAAAAAAAGGAGGACCTCCAACAAGATGGATTGACTCAGTGGCTGGAAAAATGGCCTCAAACATAACAGCCATTGTAAGGATAGTGTAGTACTAAGCAGTGTTTTTTTCTGTTGTGCATAGGGTTGCTATGAGTTGGAACTGACTCCACAGCACCTAACAACAACAAGAGGGTATATTTAATATTATTTGTCAATACCACTATTCAAATACATCAATTGTTTTCAGTCTTTTTTATTCATTGTTCAACTTCCTCATGTATATGAGAGTACTGAAAATAACATGGCAAGTACTCCTTAGTCCTCAGTGTGACAGCTTTGCTTCTGTGTGTGTATATGAACATTTTATTGTGGTTTAGGTCATAGTTTGAGAAAAAAATTAGTTTCGGTACTCACTAGCCTGTTCCTGTACAGCTATGCACACCATTCTGAAGAAGTAAATTTTGCCTTGCTGAGTTCATGAACAATCATCTAAGGTGCAACTATTGGTCTCTCCACGTGTGGAAGAAAGAAGAGTCATGAAAATTGAAGATGCTTGGAACCAACTCATCCAATGGACCAATGACAGAGGTGAACGTCAGTCACCACGACTCTGAGACCAGAACTAGATGGTACCTGGCTACCACTACCAACTATTCTAAAAGCCTACGAGCAGAGGTCTCTGGGACCATCAAGAGAGAAGAGCGGAGAGTGGGACCCTACCCAGAGAAGCAGTGATGCCTGAGATGGAGGCAGAGATGATGACGTGGAGAGATGGAGCAGTTGGGGACTTTAGACACAGAGAGGGAGAGGGGCTGTGTGCTGATGACCTGGGAGCAGTATTGTAGGGTATAAACCCTTTGGTTGTTTGATGATGCATGGAGGGGATTGTAACCATAGCAATGAAACGACATACGATAGGATGAATGTAAAACTAATGTTCTCCCATGTAAACTATCACATAATTCACAATAAAACATTTAAAAAAAAATTAGTTTCCCTTTCAAGAATTTATACCATTTTGTCTCATGACTTTAGTTATGATCCTCTCAATATATCAATGCAATGTATTTGCTTTGCAACACTTTAAAGAGAGATGTTGTAGCAGATGTGTGCAACACAATGTTGTTTGATTTCTTGACTGTTGTTTCCATTGGCATTAATTGTACATCTAAGTAAAATCAAATTCTTGACAACTTCAATATTTTCTGTGTTGTTCATGATTTTGCGTATTGCTCCAATTGTGAAGATTTTTGTTTTCTTTATTATAATGTATGATATAATGCTGTAGTCTTTGACTTTCATCAGTAAAGGCGTCAAGTCCTCTTTGCTTTCAGTGAGCATGGACGGTTGTGTCATCTGCATATTGTAATTTGTTCATCAATTTTTCTCTGATTAACACACACTAATTTTTTGTGTTTCAATGGCTGCCTCTTGATCTATATATAGGTTCCACATGGGCACAATTAAAGTGTTAGAATTAGAATTTCCACAATTAGAATTTCCATTCTTCACAATGTTATACATATTTTGTTGATTCACACAGTTAAATGCCTTTGCATAGTCAATAAAACACAAGTAAACATTGTTCTTGTATTATCTTCTTCTAGCCAAGATCCATCTAACATCAGCAAGAATATTCATCATTCTAAGCCTTTTTCTGAATCAGGCTTGAATTTATGGCAATACCTGTTCAATGTACTGCTTGATCTGTTTTTGTATGTCCTTCAGCAAAATTTTACTTGCATGTAATATTAAAGATATTATTCTAGATTTTTTACATTCCTTTAGATTAGCTTTCTTGGAATGGGCACAAATATGGACCTTTTCCAGTGAGTTGGTTGGATAGTTATCTTTCAAATTTCAAATAGCAGAGACAATAAAGAGCTTCCAGCATTGCATCTATTTTCTAAAACATAATCTATTGGTATTCTGTTCAGTCCTGGAGCATCGTTTTTCATCAATGCTTGCAACGTAGCATAGACTTCTTATGTATATGAACATGTGCGTTAAGTGTTGTCAAGTCTGTTTCAACTCATAGCAACCCTGTATAAGATTTCCAAGGAGTGACTTGTGGGTTTGATGAGCTGACCTTATAGTTAGCAGTCCAGTGTTTATCCTATAGCACCACACCAGGACTCCAGACGTCTAATAGGAATAAAGACTTCTAACATATAATAGTATATATTAAAAGAATAGGATGCCAATCACATTTTTGAAAGAAACCATTTTCTTCTCATTGAAAGTTTATAAAATACAGATTTTGTTGAATTATGCCTATTCAATATTTTTGTATACAGTATTTCAAGATGCTCAAATAGCACAGAATTTTCACTGAGTAAAATTTAGATGGAAATAGAATGCCGAGAAATTTTAATTAAACATATTGATTTTAATTGGCATACATTGAAATACATTGATTTTAATTGTATATTATGCAAACAATTATCAGAATATGTGTTTTTGCAGTTTACATTGAATATTGCTGTTTTTGTAAGTGACTCTGAGTCAGTTCCAACTCATAGAGATCCTGTATAGGGATTCTGAGGAGCAGATGGTGAATTTCAACTGCTGACCTTGTGGTACAAACCAATTTTGCAGTCCAGTGTTTATCCTACAGTGCCACACCATGACTCTTATATTGAGTATCTAAGTTTAATTATAATGTTAAAAAATCCAATATAAAAAAAAAACATATGCAAACATTATACTTGCTGTTGTTGTTGTTCAGTGCTGTTGAATTGGTTCTGATACATAACAGCACTGTATATGATTTCAAAGGCACGGCTGGTGAATGTAAACCACCAACATTGCAATTCAAACACAGTGCTTATTCTGCAGTGCCACATTAGGGCGCTATGGTTGCTATTAGAATCCTCTTTTTTTTTAATTCTTAAAAAGCAGCATCCCATAGAATTTCAAGGAAAATCAGAAGCAAAATTTCTAAAGGTTCAGACCTTTACTTCTCTTTTACCAACAAAAAATTAGTCTTCTGACTTCCTCTTGATCACTGTATTTAATATACTCAAGTTATTAATTCATTGATACCAAACTTAAGCATTGGTTATTTTAGTAAGCTAAGTCAGTTGTACCTTAGACATGATTTTATATATTATAGTTATGATGGAGTCTTGGTATAGCACTGTGGGATAACCACTGGACTGTTGACCCCAAAGTTGGTGGTTCAAACTCAATAACCACTCCTTCGAAACCCTGTACAGGGTCACTATGAATCATAATCCACTCAATGGCACTTACCAAAAGCAAAAACATATATATGATTATATATATACATATATTTCAAAAACTATTTATCCAAATTACTATATGTTGTTGTTGTTAAGTGCCGTCGAGTCGGTTCCAACCCATAGCGACCCTGTACAGGGTTTCCTAGGGTGTAAATCTTTATGGGAGTAGAAAGCCTCATCTTTCTCCCGCAGAGTGGCTGGTAGTTTCGAACCGCTGACCTTAAGGTTTGCAGCCCGATTCGTAACCACTACACTACCAGAGCTCCTATAAATTACTATATAGATGATTTATATGTCACCCATAACAATATTTTCCAGAGGCATATTTTAGATATTATCTTTGAAATGTGGATGCTACACTTCAAAAATACTTTAGATTTGATGTCCAAAGGACTTAAAGTTTGCTTATATACCCAACTCAAAGATAACATGCAAAACTCCTATGTTCTAGACACTTTTGAAATGTTAGAGATATTTTCATGAAGAGAAAATATTTACCAAATATAGATGGTATACAGACAGTAAGGAGCCCTGGTGACAAAGTAGTTAAATGTCAGCTGATCACTAAAAGATCAGTGTTCAAACCCACCATTTGCTAAGAAAAGAAATATTTGAAAGTCTACTTCTGTAAAGATTATAGATCTGGAAATCCTGTTAAGCAGTTGTTGTTAGGTTATGTCGAGTCAGTTCTGACTCATAGCAATACCATGCATAACAGAACAAAATACTGTCTGGTCCTGTGCCATTCTTAACAACTACTGTTACGTTTGAGTATATTGTGGCTGCCACTGTGTCAGTCCATCTTATTGGGTGGCTTCCTCCTCTTCAATGATCTTCCACTTCCCCAAGCATGAAGTCCTTCTCAAGGAACTGGTCCCTCCTGATAATATGTCCAAAGTATTAGAGAAGAAGTATCACCATCCTGGCTTCTATGTAGCATTCTGGTATATTTATTTGCTTTTCTGAAAGTCTATGATAATTTTAATATTCTTCTCCAACACCATAACTCAAATACATCAATTCTTCTACCGTCTTGTTTATTCAGTGTGCAACTTTCACATGCATATGAGGCTATTGAAAATACCATGGTTTGGATCAGGCAGTACTACTGTGTTACATAGGCATGCTATAAAGTGGGATTGATCCAATGGCAATTGACATATGGTGGTGGTAGTGGTTATTTGTTGGGGAATCAGTTCAGACTCATAGTGACCTTGCATAGTTTCCAAGGCTGTAAGTCTTTATGGAAGTAGAAAGTCTCATCTTTATACCATGGAACCACTGATAGCTTTGAACATCTGACCTTGAGGTTAGCAACCCAACTCATAACCAGTGTGCTTCATAAAAAAGATTACAAATGTTAGGTCAATAACAATTTGACTAGTTTATCATCTGCTCAGAATTTTTTATATTGTAGAATCATAATACAGTATATGAAACCAAAGAATATATAGTCCCTTTTGTCTGCTCTTCAGTATATGCTGCCTTTTAATTGGCTTTGGCAGAACTGCAAATGTGCTAGACTAGGACTCAAGAGTTCTTGTAAGTTTCTTGAATTTAGGATGTTGCCACCACTGAAGAAGATTGTACTTCTGGATGAAAGAACAGATGGAGACAAACCCAACTGTCAAAACTGAAGTAATTTTGAATCAGCCTGCTGTCAGTAGGCCCTCAGCATATGAGAGCACTCAATCAAGGTCATCACATCTGCCTTTCTCACCATACATCTCACATACATCTCAATCACAGATGTATGGATGAACTGAAAAACAGAAGATTGCCTAACTGAGCCTTAAAATCTGATAATAAAGAAGTGGTGTTTTATAGGAGGGGCAGTGGTTATATCAGTTGTAGTATTCTCACCCTCCATGCAGGAGACCAAAGTTGAATTCACACCCACTGTACCTCAAGCACAGCCATCATCCACTTGTCATTGGAGGCTTGAATTTTGCCATGATACTAAACAAATTTCAGGGGAACTTCCAGAGTAATATTGATCTGTAAGAAAGGCTTGGTTTCTACTGCTGAAAATCAGCCAGTGGAAATAATATGGATCACAGAGTCCAACTGAAATTAATCATGGAGATGGCATAAGGTGAGGAAGCATTTTGTTCCTTAGTGCGTGGTTCACTATGATTTAAGGACCAAGTCAATAGCAACTAAATAATAATAACAAATTTGACACAAGCCACTAAGTAGTTTGACAAGCAGCAATAGATGAGTAAATCTGAAGGACTTTGGTAATGAATCCCTTGTCAGACTGAAACTAGCCGTTAGCGTTAACAATAAGTAATCTTTAGTGTTTTCTTTAAATGTTAGGTTTTTAAGGGAGGGGACAAAAATCAGTGAGGACAGGAGATGAAAAGTGTTTTAGTATTTGAAGTAATTCTGTTTGGGGAATATGGTATTTAAAGATTTATTACAGCATCCAGGCAAAACAGTCCAACATTGGTTACCTGTTTACAGAAGAAGAGGATGACTACCACTGGCATATGGAATTCCTGCCGCCCCCCCACCCAACCCCCAATGATGTCTATTGGCAAGCCCCCAAAAACGCAACGGGCTACGTAAATCTGTGGATGCAACCCCTATTTATCAGCCTCCAGAAGCCAAGAACTGAGATGTTGCAATGGAAATTAATCTGAAATTGCAGAATCTATTGGAAAACATCCAACAACAACAACTATAAAATGTTTCTATTTTTCTGTAAAAAGTCAATATAAAACAACAGCAAATTGTTATGTTTTTATACCCCACCAAGAGTTTTAGATTAGAATTGTAAATTGAGCACTGCATTATAGATTTGAATATCCATCTAAACCTTATCCAGAAAGCAATAATACATTAGTAAGGAAAACATTGTTAAAATGACATAAATGAAGGAAATTACTGTGAAAATACACTGGAGGTCTTGCTCTTGTAATGATGTCAGTTCCCCTCAAATTAACCTTTACTTTAAAATTATTACCAAGCAAAAGCTCAACAGACATTTTTGTTGAACTTGATAAGATCTTTCCAGGTTGCCTAAAATGAAAATGATCAAGAATAGTTAAAATACTCTGAAAAAATAGAACAAAGTAGAAACAATTTTTCTAGTGGATATCAGTAGTTATTATAAAGTTCCTAATTAAGTCACATGACATTAATATAGAACATAAATTTTGTTGTTGTTGTTAAGTGCCTTTGAGTTGATTCTGACCCATAGAGACCTTGTATAGAGTATCCAAGGAGCAGTTGGTAAGCTTGAACTGTTGACCTTGCAGTTCTAACGGCTTTGCAGTCTGGTGCATTAACCCACAGTGCCACACCAGGACTCCATGGATTATAAGTAGGAATAAACAGTGGAAAATAAAGAAGTATAAAAAAGCAGATTTATACACTGTAAAAGAGAAATTTTCCTAAACATTCTACCAAAATAGCTAAAATACTCTGAATGTGTCTGTCTCTTTCAGCAGAATTAAAATTGAAGTTAAAAATTCTTGCCCTTTAGGTTCTGTATCTAGTGAGCAACCAAGAGTAGCTGGGGTGATATTTTCTCTACAATCAAGTCAGTATGTGGAAAGAATGCAACCTGAGGACAGATTTTAAGAAATATTCCTTTCATGACAGGGATGTAAAAACAATGTCTCAGAAAGTTCCTTGGGTATCATCCATTATCTAAATTCCCCAGGCAATTAGAACAATTTCACTACAGCAAGCAGTTTCCAAGGGAGGGACCTTGAAGCCAATTCTCATCACCAGCCCAGGTGCCAGGCATCCCCAAGAAATGTTTTGCATGAAATTAGACATTCTGAAATGAGTTCTGGAAGGTAAGCATAGTAAGACTTTTATGACAATAATTATAATCTCTGTTCCTGGATAAACTTCAGCAGTTAACACTTGTAACCAAGTTTTGTAGCTCACATAGCATATGTGGCTAATTTTGCTTGACCCTCACTTTTTGGACCTGAATGAATGTTCAACCTATCAGTAATTTTTGTTTTAGCGTCTTCTTTGATCCATATAACCATTCCCGTCTGAAATCCTCTTGGGAGTCACCATGTTTTCAATTGAGTGAGCTAGTTATTTTCCATATTTTAAATGCTGACTAAATCCTTTGCATTTCTTTTTAAGGTTTGAGTGATTTCTCAGTATGACAGCACATATGGAATCTTGATTTATGGTAAATGCAGCATTGTACAACAGAATAGTGAGATAATGATTATTGTTTCAATAAACTGTACTGACTTCACTGACATCCTTTGGGGCAAAAAAAAAAAAAAATAGAAATGAGGTTCTGATTTGACAATATCCACAATATCAATTCAGTTTTATTAGAACTTTAATTGAGAAAGACAAAACAATAATTTCTCTAGGAGATAATATCAGAGAATAATAGCTTTATATTCTTGGTCTAGAAATAGATTTCTTAATAAGACATGAAAGCACCAAATGTAAAGGAAAAGCTTGGTAAATCACATTAAAATGTAGAGTTTTTGTTTGTCAAAAGATACTCTCTGCAGTCCTTTCTAGTATAATAGCTAATATCCACATGCAGCAATTTAAATATAAATTAATTAAATTTAAAATAAATTAACTTAAAATAAAATTTTAAATTCAGTTCCCCTGTATTACCCAAGTTTCAAATGCCCAGTAATCATATGTAGTTCATGGTTACCTTATTGAACTGTGCAGAGATTGTTTATATCTGTGTGGAATATCCTGCTGCATGGCACTGCTTTAGTTTGAAATATTGCTAGACACAGAATGGAAGAAGATATATGAAATGTGTATTTAGCAAAGGTCAACATCAGGAATATATTAGAATTTCTACAAGTCAACAAATAATATGTAACTAAATACAAAAATGAGCAACAGATTTGGTTTCTAATGCTATAGAAATATTTGGCGTGTTGGACAGGAAAAACTTACAGAAAGAACGGTAGAAACTGAGATCAGAAAGCTAACCCTTTTAAAACAATGACAGGCTTTGTGCTACTCTGTATTTTAAATGAAATAAGAAGCCATATATAGAGAATTTAAGCAGAGAATTGTGGATTCCTGGTGTGGCGCTGTGGGTTAATGCGTCAGAATGCAAAGCCGTTTAAATTGCAAAGTCAGAGATTCAGGCTCACCTGCTGCTCCTCGGAAACCCTATAGAGGGTCGCTATGGGTCGGAACCGACTCGAGGGCACTTCACAACAACAACAACAAGCAGAGATTCGCATTATTTCACTTGCATTTTAAAGAGACCACTCTTGCTGGTCTGTGAAGAACGGATTTCTGATTATAACAGGGCAGGAGGCCCAGAGATCAATGGGAATATAGTAACCCAGTGAGAGAGGCTAGAGGCTTGGACCAAGTGGAGAAAGATGCAGTTAGAACTGGTCAGAACACAAAATTTTTTAGAGAACAGAGATGATGATAGTATTTGTTGTTTAAACTGAGGAGTAGATGTTTCCGATTAGCTAAAATATAGAAGAATTATTTATAAATTCCTAGTGTGGTGCTGTGGGTTAATGTGCTGAACTACAAGGTCAGTTTGAATGGCAAGGTTAGCAATTCAAGCACATCAGCTGCTCCTCAGAAACCCTGTACAGGGTTGTAAGTCAAAACAGACTGGATGGCACTTAACAACAACAACAACATAGAAGAATTAATAGATTCAAAAATTATGGATCTGAATCTATTTTGGATATGCAGATTTGGGGTCTTTAAAATGAGCACTGGTGTGGTGCTGTAGGATAAGCACTGAACTTCCAACTGAAAGATCATTGGTTCAAATTTACCGACTGCTTCTTGGAAACCCTATAGAAAGTTGCCATAAGTTAGAATCGACTTGATGGCACACAACAACAGCAATTATGAATAGTTCTGTAAGACATTTGTATATTTGTGTGTAAAAATTAACCAACCATTCTTAAATATTTAGGAACCATCTTATATTGGCTAATTATCAGATACATAGACAGAATAGCAAAGAAACAAAAAAAAGGAAGAAAGAAATAACCTCTGGGACTGAAATTAATATTGTGAATGTTGTCAAATCAGTCAGGTTTCTTTCTTTCTTTTTTTGGCTTTTTAAAAATCCTATCTTAATGTGCCTACTATGTGACTTAGAAAAGCAATCGCCAACTATCTTAATTACCAAGTGCTGCTGTAACAGAAATACCACAGGTAGGTGGAATGGGCATTTATGTTCTCACAGGTTGTTACTGCTGTTGTTAAGTGCCATTGAGTTGGGTCCAACTCATAGTGGCCCTGTACAGGGTTTCCAATACTATAAATCTTTCTGGGAACAGAAAACCTTCTCTCCCTCGAAGTGAGCTTTGTGGTTTACAGTGCAGTGCTTTCTCCAATAGAGCTACTGTGCTACCTTCTCACAGTTTAGGATGCTGTAAGTCTGAAATCAGGGAACCAGCTCTAGGGGAAGACTATCGCTTTCTGTTCTGGAGAGAAATCCTTATCACATTTTCTATAACCCCAGTGCTCCTCAATTTCTTGAAACGCCATTTGACACCTCTTTTTCCCTCATTTGTGTTTCTTTCTTATTTCTGGGTCTCTGCTACCTTTTCATCATTTAGAAGCGATTAGGTTTAAGACACTGTGACAACTTGAATTTACTTGATATGGCTCCTCTATCCGAAGTCATCTTCCTTCTCACCAAATGATTGGAAAGGAACATGCATACATAGGGTGTGAGGGATTTTAATCGGAGGACAGGATTCTAATGCCTGGATTGGTTAGTTTTGCCTTCCCACTATGTTTAAGAGGAGCTCTGGTAGTGTAGCTGGTACGAATCGTGCTGCAAACCTCAAGATGAGCAGCTCGAAACTACCAGCTGTTCCACAGGAGAAAGATGAGGCTTTCTGCTCCCGTAAACATTTACAGCCTCTGAAACCCTGTATAGGGTCGCTATGAATAGGAACTGAATCCATGGCATATAACCACCACCACCACCACTAGATGTAAAAGGTATCACTTCTGAAACAGGAACATGAGATCCCAGGATCATCAAGAAAGAAGAGCACAGCAGAATGTTAGATCCTTACCTGGAAAAGCAGTGACAGCAGAGACAGTGGTAGAGACAGTGAGATGGAGAGACAGAGTAGTTGAGGGCTAGTAGGACTGTAGATCGAATAATGGCTGAGAGACTGTAAACAAGAGTAAGGTATGCCTGCAATATTGCAAAGAAGAGGTGTTCATAACTGAAGAACTGCATTCTGAGTTGTTCCTGACTCTGAATTCTAAACCTGTTCACTTCCCTAATAAACATCATAGTTGTGAGTATAGTCTATGACTTGTGTGTGGCCATTGCAACTGGTTATAGAGTTCAGATGTGAAGCAGAGATTGCTGTGGGAGGGATGGTTGGTGTGAGAAAAGAGTAAAGAGTGTTATTGTGTTGAGGCATGTTTGGCCTCTGCTTCATAAGTATTGGTCTTGGGCTGATTTTGAGTTTGAATCTCCTTTCACCTTGTGAAGCCAGAGGAAGACAGACATAGCCCCCATGCCATTTTCTATAGGCACACACAACACTGATATGGTCTAAATAACGTACCATAGGAAATCCTGTTCGCAAATGGGATTGTAGCTACAGATGAATGATTTAGGATCCCATCACATATTTTCATTGTATGTGTTATCCAGCCAGTTCTGAAGACTATGGACCCTATACATAACATAATGAAATACTGCCTGATCCTGTGGAATCCTTCCAACTGTCATGTTTGAGCTCATTGTTATAGCCACTGTGTCAATCCATTTTATTGGGATTCATATTCTTTTTTTCATTGACCTTCTACTTTGCCAAGCATGATGCCCTTCTCCAGGAACTGATCCCTCCTGAAAACAAAATATGTAAGTACGTGAGATAAGTCTTGCCTTTTTTTATTTTTTGACAATCCATGGTACTTTCAATATTTCTCTCCAACATGTTAATTCAAATGCATAGACTCTTCAAGGTCTTCCTTATTCACATGCATATGAGGGGATTGAAAATACCATGGCTTGGGTCAGGCCCACCTTAGTCCTCAAACTGACATCTTTGGTATTTAACACTTCAAAGAGTTCTTTTGCAAAGATTTGTCTAATTTAATGTTATTGAATTTCTTGACTACTGCATACAGGAACATTGATGTGGATTAAAAAAAAACCCGAAATCTTCAACAACTTCCATTTTTCTCTCCATTAATCATGATATTATCTATTGGTCCAGTTGAGAAGATTTTTGCTTTCTTTACCTTGAGGTGCAATTCAGGAAGTACTTCTCTTTGAACAAGCAAGGTTGAGTCATCTATATATGGCAAGTTGGTAATGTGTCTTCCTCCAATCCTGATGCTTTTTCCTTCTTTATATATTCCAGCTTCTTGGATTCGTTTTCAGCATTTTGTTATGCTTCCTGCATCATTCATTACTTTGCCTATTGACTCCTTCAGTATTTCATATCAAGGCTTGAGTTTTTTCTTCAATTATTTCAGCTAGAGAAATGATGAGCATCTTCATTATCTTGGTTTTCTGACTCCAGGTATTTGCACATTTCATTATAATCTTTTACCTTATCTTCTTGAATTACTCATTAAAATTTTCTTTTTAGCTCTTTTATCTCATCATTTTTTAGAGTCACTAGCTTTTCTATGTTGAACAGCAAGTTTCAGGATAATTGGTCTTTTCTCTCTTTCTTGTCTTTTTTAATGACCTTTTGGTTTCTTTAAGAATGATATTCTGATTATCATCCCTCAACTCCTCTGGTCTTAGGTCATTAGTATCTAATGTGCTAAATTTGATCATGAGACGATCTCTAAATCCAGGTGAAATGTATTTAAGGTCACATTTTAGCTCTCTTGGAGTAACTTTAGTGTTACACAGCTTCGGCCTGAACATGCATATGAGCAATTGATAGTCTCTTTCACAGTTGACCCTGGCCTTATTTTGACTGATTATATTGAGTTCCATCATCTGTCTCCAGAGATGTTGTCAATTTGATTCCTGTTTGTTCTAACTGGTGAGGGACACATAGATAGTCATTGTTTACATTGTTGGAAAATAGTATTTGCAATGAATAATTCATTGGTCTTGCAAAATTCTATCAAGTTATTTCCACAACTGATCTGTCAGTTTGTCATATTGTGGTGGCTTGCATGTTGTGATTCTGGAAGTGATGCCACCAGTATTTTAAATACCAGCAGGGCTACCCAGAGTGAACAGGTTTCTGCTGAGTTTCCAGGTTAAGACAGACTAAGTTGAAGGAGAGACAGACTACTTCCAAATATTTAGTCTATGAAAACATTATGAATAGCAATGGAACACTATCATAGAGCACCAGAATATTGAATATTGAAACATAGAGGATCACCAAAATATTGTCAGATATAGTGACAGAAGATGAGCCACTCAGAATGAAAGGCACTCAAAATACGACTGGGAAGTTGATCCTGATGAGGAGGATGGAATAAAGCTTCCAGGATGTTAATTTGCTGATGGAGCACAACTCAAAATGAACAGACACAGCTGTAAACTTCCATTAACAATCAAGACCTGGAAATTATAAAGTATGAATAGAACACATAAACATCGATATCCTAGGCATTAGTGAGCTGAAATGGACTGGCATTGGCCATTTTGCAAAAGCATAGTAAACACATGGTTTACTATGCCAAGAATGACAAATTGAAGAGGAATGGTATCACCTTCATCATCAAAAGGAACCTTTCAAGATCTATTTTGAAAGACAGTGCTGTCTGTGATAGCACAATATCCATATACCTACAAAGAAGAACAGTTAATATAACTATTATTCAAGTTTATGCACCAACAGCTGAAACCAGTGGTGATGAAATTGAAGAATTGTACCAACTTATTCAGTCTGAAATTGATCAAACATACAATCAAGATATATTGATGAAGATGCACAAGAATGGCCAAACTTGCAGATAGTATCCATTTGACCCGGCCTCAAGGGATTGATGATCAGAATTCAACTAGAAAAAGATTAAAAAAAAACATTTTTGACAAAGTAAGCAAGTATAAATTACTACAGTTTGATGAACTTTACCTGTACTTATGGATGTAGTAGCTCAAAATACCAACTGAGAGGCAAGGAGTCTTCACATGCAAAATCAATCCTATCCCCTCTGTAGATAGGGCTGATAGGGATGGACAACTTAGACATTGACCACCTAAATTGAGGGAGTGATAGAGGCATGAAGTGACTGGCTTACAAGTTTCCAAAAGGGAGTTTAGTTTAAGAGTGTGCAGGGAAAGGTAGAGTCCTCACTGAATAGTTTTCATCTTGTCTAGATGGGTCTGATGAAAAAAGATGGGGATAAGATTCTTTTAATTCAATAGTGAGTAAGTGCTATCATGACTAACTACAACTGTCACAACAGTAAAGGTAGATGCTTTGTAACAAAAATGGGGGAGTAGTTAATCTTATTATGCAGTAACAGAGGACCCTAGGACCATTAAGGGAGAAGGGCACAAATGAAATATGGGATGCTATCCAGAGAGGCAGGGAAACCAGAAATGGAGTTAGAGATGAGGACATAGTGAGACAGAGCAGCTGCAGACTCTAGACTCTTGGAAAGAGAAAGGCTGAGTGCTGGCAGCCAGGAGGCAGGCTTACAGTATCTGTCCTTTGGTTGTTTAAATTATTATATATTCCTGAGTGTATTTGCATACACCCCCTTAAAAAAAAAAAATTAAAGAAAAAACAGGGAATGGAAGCAAATACTGTTGAATGATGATGCACGGAGATAACTGTAACCATTGCAATGAAATGATGAGTGTAAAACCTATGTTCTTCCATGTAAATTATCAATTCACAATAAATACTTAAGAAAATAAGATATGTTGATGATTACTGTTGGAAAAGTTGGAAACAAAAAGGAAGGCTCAGTATTGGAAAATATGGCCTTTGTGATAGATGTTAGAGATTGCATGATAGAACTTCTTCATTGCAAGTACTTTTTTTTTTAACAACATAGAGGATGGTTATATACATGGACCTCACCAGATGGAATACACAGAAATCAAACTGACTACATCTTTTAAAAGAGGTGGTTGAAAAGCGCCATATTATCAACCAAAGCAAGGTCAAGTTTAGACTGACGTTAAAGAAAATTAAACAGATCCATGAGAGCCAAAATATGATCTTGAATGTATTCCACTTCAATTTAAAAGATCATCTCAATAACAGATTAGATGTATTAAACAGGAAAGACTGAAAACCAGAAGTGTTGTGGGATAACATCAAGAACATCAAACAGGAAGAAAATAAAAGGTCATTAAGAAGGTAAGAAAGAAGGTAAAAGCCAAAATAGATGTCAGAAGAGACTGAAACTTGCTCTCCAGCATAAAGATGCTAAGGCAAATAGAAGAAATGAGGAGATAAAATAGCTGAACAAAAGATTTCAAAGGACAGTTCAAGAATACAAAGTCAAATATTATAATAATATGGGTAAAGACCTAGAGTTAGAATACCAAAAGGTAAGAACATGCTCAGCATTTCTCAAACTGAGGGAACTGGAGGAAAAAGTCAAGCCTAGATTCTATGGGCAACATATTGAATGCTGCAGAAACTATTAAAAGAAGATGGAAGGAATGTATTGATGTTCAATCATTTCAAGAGGTAGCTTCTGATCTAGAATCAATGATACTGAAGGAAGAAGTCCAAGGTGCATTGAAGGCATTGGTTAAGAACAAGGCTTTTGGAATTTATGGAATTTAAATAGAAATTTATCAACCAACTTACATGGCACTGGAGGTACTAACTCATCTATGCCAAGATATTTAGTAGACAAATACTTGGCCAAATGAGTGTAAGAGATACATATTTGTGCCCATGCCAAAGGGAGGTGACCAAATGAAATGCAAAAATCCTTGGTTAATACCAAATGCAAGTAAAATTTGCTAACGATAATTTTTAAATGGCTGCAATAGTACATTGACAGAGAACTGCCAGAGATTGAAACTAGATTCAGATGAGAATATGGAACGAGGGATATCATAGCTGGCTTCAGATGGATCTTGGCTGAAAGCAAGATGTTTACTTCTGCTTTATTGATTATGCAAAAACTTTCAATTGTGTATATCATGACAAGCTATGGGCTACATTGTGGAGAATGAGTATTCCAGAACATCTAATTGTGCTCATGAGGATATTGTACATAGATGAAGAGGCAATTATGTGAACAGAACAAAGAACAACTTGAATGGTTTAAAAGTAGGAAAGGCATGCATCAGTATTGTATCTTTCACCATATTTATACAATTTCTATGCTGAGCAAATAATCCAAGAAGCTGGATTATATGAAGAAGAATGTGGCATCATGATTGGAGGAAGACTCCTTCATAACCTGCAATACGCATATGATACAATCTTGCTTGCTGAAAGCCAGTTGGTAGTAGTAGTTAAGTGTTGTTGAGTTTATTCCCACTCATATCGACCCTGTACTGGGTATCCAAGGTAGAGATAATGAGTTTGAATCACCAAGTTTGTGATTCAAACTGACTTTGCTATGCTTTGCTTACTCTACAGTGCCATACCAGGACTCCTGCTTCCAGTGAAGATGACTTAAAATACCTACTGATGAAGATCAAAGTCCACTGCCTTCAGCATGTGTTGCATCTCAATGTAAAGAACACAGAAATTCTCACCATTGGACCAAGAAACAACATGAAAATAGAGAAAAGATTGAAGTTGTCAAAAGATCTGTTTCCTTGGATCCACCATTAACACTCATGGAAACAGCAGTCAAGAAATCAATTGATGTATTGCAGTTGTTAAATCTGCTGTACAATATCTTTTTAAAGTGTTCAAGATCAAAGATGTCAATTTGAGGACTAATGCGCAATTAACCCAAGTCATGCTATTTTCAATAGCCTCATAAGCATGTGAAAGTTGGACAATGAATAAAGAAAACCTTAGAAGAATTGATGCATTTGAATTGATGCTTTATGGTGTTGGAAGAAAGTATTAAAAGTACCATGGGCTGCCTAAATAATGAACAAATATGTGTTGGAAGAAGGACTGTCAGAATGCTACTTAGAAACCAGGATGGCCAGACTTCATCTCTTATATATTTCTATACTCTTATGCTATATATTATCAGGAAGGAAAAGTCCCTGGAGAAGGACATCATGCTTGGCAAAGTGAAGTTTCAAGAATAAAGAGAAAGACTCCTATTGAGACAGATTGACACAGTGGCAGTAGCAATGGGCTCAATTCAGGCAAAGGTTATAAGTTTTGCAGAGGGCTGGGCAGTGTTTCATTCTGTTGTGCATAATGTCACTATGTACTGGTAACTAGTTGACAGCACCTAACAACAACAATTTCCAGTCTCATTTCTATCCGTTTATTTCTACTTACTAAGTCACTTTTATGTAACATTCAATCTTTTCATATACATGTGAAAACTGGACAATGAATATGGAAGAATGGAGAAGAACGAGATGCATTTGAATTATGGGATTGGTAAAGAATATTGAATTTACCATGAACTGCCAAGAGAATAAAGATAATCTTTAAATCTTAAACCAAAAATATATTCTGAAGTCTTCTTAAAACCAAATAGATTATCTTAACTAGTTAAAAAAAAAAAAAAGTCTGCCTTGAGTATTGTGCTCTTTTAAGACCTGACTATATGGGATCCAAAGGAGCTCTGGTAGTGTAGTGGTTATGAATTGGGCTGCGAACCTCAGGGTCAGCAGTTCGAAACTACCAGCTGTTCCGCGAGAGAAAGATGAGGCTTTCTGCTCCCATAAAGATTTACAGCCTCAGAAACCCTGTACAGGGTCACTATGAGTCGGCACCGACTCCACGGCACATAACAACAACAACATATGGGATCCAATGGACAATAGCAACTGGAAAGATTAAATAGGAACCTTAGGGGGCAATGAATTTATGTTAATGAGGAAGGGACAACTTGGAAAAGGAAAGTGTGAATGGTTGTACAACTCTAAGAATGTCATCATTGTCACTGAATTGTCCATATCGAAATTGTTGAATTAGCGTATGTTCTACTGTATATATTCTCAACAACAAAAACAAATTATTAAAAATAAATAAATGCACTATCCCTATCACAAAGGATTAATTTCTCACATAATAAAACAATCATTATTTCTGTCTTTGTAAGATTAAAAAAAAACAGATTTAATACATTAGACACTAATGACCTAAGACCAAAAGATCATGAGATGACATCAAGATCATCATACATGAAAAAGAAAAATGTCACTAAAATGACAGGAAATATAAAAACAAACAATTAATTGTCAGAACAGACTCTGAAACTTGAGCATTTCTTGAACATAGAGAAACTAAAGTGAATGGAAGAATTGATGAAGACAGAGTTGAATAATAGAAAATTTCAAAGTACATATTGAGAAAACAAGGTTAAGTATTATAATAAAATAATAAAATGTGCAAAGACCTATAATTAGAAAACCAAAAGTTAAGAACATGCTCATTATTTCTCAAGCTGAAAGAACTGAAGAAAAAATTCAAGCCTCGAGTTGAAATACTGTAGGATTCTATAGGCAAAATATTGAATGACACTGGAAATGTCAAAGAAGATGGAAACATCAAAGAAGATGGAAGGAACACACAGTTACTATACCAAAAAAAAAAAAAGAAAAGAAAAAATCAGTTAGTGGTCACTCACTTTAAGAAGTAGCCTGTCATCAAGAACCAAAGGTACTAAAAGAAATGCAAGCTGCACTGAAGGCATTTGTGAAAAACAAGGCTCCAGAAATTGATGGCAACAAACTGAAGCAGAACTGGAGGTGTTCACTCCTCTAGGTCAAGAAATATGGAAGGCAGCTTCCTGACTAACTGATTAGAAGAGGTCCATATTTATACCCATTCCAGAGAAAGATGTCTCTGTAGTGTGCAGAAATTATTGAACAATATCATTGATACCATATGTAAGTAAAATTTTGCTGAAGATAATTCAAATGATTGCAACAGTGTATGCAAGTAAAATTTTGCTGAACATAATTCAAACACAATTGCAATAGTACATCAATTCAAGCTGGATTCAAAAGACTGTGAAACTAGGACTCTCTTAGCTAATGTGAGATGGATTGTGGCTGAACGCAGAGAATACCACAACGTTGTCTACTTGTGCTTTATTGACCATTCTAAGGTTTTCATCTGTGCTGATCATCGTAAACTATGGATCATATCTAAAGAATGGGTATTTCAGAATACTTAATTGTGCTCATAAGGAACTTGTACATGGACCAAGAGGCAATTGTTCCAACAGAACAAAAGGCTACTGAATAATTTAAAAATCAGGAAACGTGTACTTTGAGATTATATCCTTTCACTACCCTTTTTTCAATCTGTATGCTGAGCAAATAATTCAAGAAATTGGATTATATGAAGAAGAACATGGCATCAAGATTCTAGGAAGATTCATTAACAACTTGTGATATGCAGATGACACAATCTTTTTTGTTGAATGTGAAGAGGACTTGAAATACTCACTGACAAATATCAAAGACTACAGGGTACAGTGTGGATTATACTTCCATGTAAAACAAAATGAAAGTTCTCACAACTATATATATTGTGATAAATGGAGAAAAGGATGAAGTTGTTAAGGACTTCATTTTGCTTTAATCCACAACCAATTTTCATGAAAGCAACAATCAAGATTCCAATTGACATATTGCATTAGGCTAATCTGCTTTAAAAGTACTCTTTAAAGTGTCCAAGAGCAAAGATGTCAGTTTGAGGGTTAAGGTGGGCCTTACCCAAGCCGTGGTATTTTCAGTAGCATAATATCCATGGAAATTTGAACAATGAGTAAGGAAGAACATAGAAGAATTGATGCATTTGAATTATGGTATTGGCGAAGAACACTGAAACTGCAATGGTCTGCCAGAAGAACAAACACATCCATTTTAGAATAAATACAGCCAGAATGCTCCTTAGAAGGGAGAATGGCAAGACTGTGTCTCTCGTTCTTTGGACATATTCTCAGAAGGGACCAGCCCCTGGAGAAGGACATCATGCTTGAAAAGTAGAGTCAATGAAAAAGTGGAAGGTCCTCATCAAGACAGATTGGCACAGTGGCAGCAATAGTGGACTGAAACATAACAATTGTGAGAATGGACAGGGACCTGGTAATGCTTTGCTTTGTTGTGCATAGGGTCACTATGAATTTGAACCATCTCAATGGCACTTAACAATAGCAATCAATGTCTAGCATATGGCTATATATGTATTCTTTTTCATTTTGAAAACTTCCAGTTTTCCTAGATTCATACTTCATACGTTCCATGTTCTGATTATTCATGGATGTTTGTAGCTGCATCTTTTCATTTTGTTCAGTGCCCCATCAGCAAAGGAAGACCCTGAAAGCTTTGTTCTTTCCACATGATTAATGTTAACTCTACTTCAAATACTTACTGAGGAAGATCAAAAACCATAACCTGTGGTATGGATTGCATACCATTTTTTAAAACAAAAATCCTCACCACTGGACCAAGAAACAACATTCTTAGCAATGGACAAAAGATTAAAGTTGTCAAAGACTTCGTTTTTCTTGGATCAATCATCAATACTAATGGAAGCAGCAGCCAAGAAATCAAACGATGTATTGCATTAGGCAAATCTGACGTACAGGACCTTTTTAAAGTGTTGAAAAGCTTGAGGACTAAGGTGCGCCTGACTCAAGCCATGGTATTTTCAATAACCTCATATGCATGTGAAAGTTGGACAGTGAATAAGGAAGACAGTAGAAGAATTGATGCATTTACGTTATGGTGTTGGAGGAGAATATTGAAAGCGCCATAGGTTACCAAAAGAACAAATAGATCTGTGTTGGAAATACAGCCAGAGTGCTCCTTGAAGGCCAGGATGGCCAAACTTTGTCTCTCATACTTCGGACATATTGTCAGGAGGGACGAGTCACTGGAGAAGGCTATCATGTTTTGTAAGGTGGAGGATCAGAGAAAAAGAGGAAGACCCCCAAAGAGATGGATTGGCAAAGTGGCAGTATCAGCGGGCTCAATAGTGGCAACAATTATGATGTTAGCCCAGGACTGAGCAATGTTTTGTTCTGTTGTGCACAGGGTCACTATGAGTCAGTACTCACTAGATGGCAATTTACAACAACAACAATAACTACTTTGAGGAGGCAACTCTTCCTTTGTGATATTTTTGAGCACCTTCCAACCTGAGGGTTTTATCTTCTGGTTATTCTGCTTCTATTCATGGGTTTCCACTGGCTAACCCTTCAGTAGTGGGCTACCTCTCCTTCATAGTCTGTCTTGGCCTGGCACTCTGCTGAAATTTGTTTGCCATTGATGACCATGCTGGTATTTAAAATGCTGGTGGCTCATAGCTTCCAGGATCATAGCAGTGTACAAGCCACCACAGTATGACAAATGTGGTCACATATTTTGGGGAGACACAATTCAATTCAAAACACCTAATATTGAGCAGGGTATTTGGACACAGCATAATTTAGAACAGAGCTATAATTATCTAAAAGTGATATTTACTAGTTTTAAATACATTTTGTTGTTAGGGGGAAAAATTCATGTAAACAGAATGCATTGAAATTCTCAAAAGATTATAGGCATGTCCTAGAAAAGAATCTGAGGTTTTCATGATCTAAACTAAAATAATTTCCTGAATGCATTTTAATTGTTCTTACAAGCAACCAGGGATTATAGATTTCTGTTTGAGGTGGAATTTTAAATACAAGAGTTGGGCACTGAAATTGGTAGATCTCTACAGTTCAGAACACCAGTTTTTTAAGGTGTCAGGTGAATTATTGTACAGGGAAATATGTTATCGTAGTTAGAAACACTACTAACTATACACACCCTTTTCCTCTAATGAATTTTCTCCATCAGAACCATTATCATTGATTTAAAAATTATTCCTGAAACAGTGCATTTGGCAAATCACACTGTACTTCATCAACCATTGTTAAAGTGAATACCAGAAATAATATAATTCTGCACCTAAGTTCTTAAAATTCCTGATTTTCATTCTTGCTAGTTTGCATAGTTATTGTGCCAGTGATGGTGTGCTGTGGAGTTGGTTCCAACCCGTAATGACCCAGTATAGGATTTCCAAGTCTATAAATTTTATGGGAGGAGAAAGCCCCATTTTTCTCCCATGAAGTAGCTGGTAGATTCAAACTGCTGACCTTGTGGTTAGTGGCCCAGCTCATAATCCACTATGCTACTAAAGCTTCTTATAATAGTTTTATTTGCCTTTAGTTTATAAAATATATGAATCTCACTGTACAAAGAGAAAAAGGTCCAACTCCTCTGAGACTGCACTTACTCCCACTGCCATATAGTTGATTCCAACTCATAGCAACCTTACAAGCAGAGTAGAACTGCCGCACAGGATTTCCAAGGCTATACATTTTAACAGAACCTGACTTTGACATTGTTCTTCTATGGAGTAGCTGGTGAGATCAAACCACAGACCTTTCAGCTGGTAGCCTAATGCTTAGCCCACTGCATCACTAGGTCACCCTCACTTATTCCTATCAGTTCAAAAAGGAAACTACTCACATTGCAATTACTTCTATGGGAAACAGCTACTAGAATGACCAAAACAATTACTGATTATTAATAGAGTGTCTAACCATGTGTCTAACACTGGACTGGGCAGTGTTTCGTTCTGTTGTGCATAGGGTCACTATGAGTCAGTACTGACTCAATGGCACCTAACAACAACAACAACCATGGTTTAAAGTGAGTCTATAATTATTCTCTATACTTGGACAACATATTTTATACCATAATGTGCACATAACGGTTTATACTAACAAATCAATTTCACTTTAAATTTCTTAATTTTAAGGGTTTTTCCTTCCAGTTTGTAGATTTCTAAATTCTGCTAAATTTTCCTAAAAGTGTTTCATTGTTTAAAAACAAAACAATAAAGCATTGCATAAAAGCAAAATGGAAGCAATTAAAAGTATCAGATTTATATGTGCTTGAAATATATTTAATTGTATTACATTTAATAATACTCAATTTTCTTTGATTTTCTCAAAGATAAACAGATTTATCTAGTTTGCATTGTACTTTCTGAATAAATATAAAAACAAAAATTTGTAAGTAGAGACAATATTTTGATAACAAGTTTATAAAGTGATTTTTTATAAGGAAACATTAGTAACTAAGAATTTAAATATGTAATGTTTACCCAGAAACACCATAACATTCTTCAAACTAAAATTAGTGTTACTGATATTGCAAAAGTTGAGGACATAATAATCCACTATATAAAGGTAAACAAACAATATTGCCAGTAGGACTCCCGGTCATAAATGTATGGTTTTAGTCCAAAAAACCATGCTTAAATATGTCTATGTAATTGGTGGATGGCTGCAGACAAACTCTTTCTGTATTGCATTTGTTTTTAATCTCCTTAGTGTGCCTTCAAAAGAGGGTCCAGTCAAAACCATGGCTTCTGAGGGAACTTGCTGGACCAGCAACTCAAGGCAGAGATCAACTTAGAAGGTTACAGTGACTCTTTTTTTTTTAAATTACTAAGCCATCGTATTTTCAATCGCCTCATATGCATGTGAAAGTTGGACAATGAATGAGGAAGGCCTTAGAAGAATTGTTGCATCTGAGTTATGGCGTTGGAGGAGACAACCAGAACGCTCCTTAAAAGGCAAGGTTGCCAGACTTCGTCTCTCATACTTTGGACATATTATCAGGAGGAACCAGTCCCTGGAGAATGGCATCATTACTGGTAAAGTGAAGGGACAGCAAAAAAGAGAGAGAACCCCCCAACAAGATGGATTGCTACAGTGGCAGCAACAATGGGTTGAAGCATAGTAGTAATTGTGAGGATGGTGCAGGACCTGGCAATATTTCGTCTTGTTATATATAGGATTTCTATGGGTTTGAACAACAACAATAAGGGTTAACCTTGGTAGAGTTTCTCAAAAGAAACAAAGTGGTCATGAAGGTTTATTATGAAGTAGTTCTAAGAAAATTGAAAACTGTATTGGTGAGAAAAAGGGCCCAGAAATTTGCAACAATGAATTTTTTTTTCCCCTCACTACATTGCACCTACTCAGTCTTTGAGGGTAATAAGGACTTTTCTATGAGAATTTCATTGGGAAGCCTTCTCTCATTCACCCTACAATCCTGATATTGCACCTTCAGACTTTCTTCCAAATTCAAATAACATTGAAAAGGAGCAGATTTGAGGTTGCCAACTTGTCCGTTTTGATTCGTTGTAAATCAAAGTGTGCACATTTCTATAGGAAAGGGTTGTAGAGATAGAAACACTACCTTCAAATGTGTATAGACCTATATAGGGTATATGCCAAGAAATAATAGCTTCATATTTTAATGTTTTTGTTTAATAAAGGTTTCTATAATTTGCAGCAATGTTTTTTACTTATCCACTTAGGATCTCTGGTAACGTAGATTATGAACTAGGCTGCTAACCTCAAGGTCAGCAGTTCAAATCTACCAGTCACTCTGAGGGAGAAAGATGAGGCTTTCTGCTCTCTTAAAGAGTTATAGCCTTTGAAACCCTATACAGGGCCACTATGAGTAGGAATGAACTTATATAACCATCACCATTAACCCATGTAACGTATTTGTATTTTTACTTACACTTTATGTGATATGCTTTCAATAACCTGAAGCAGAAACTAGTTGTTGTTGTTGTTAGGTATCATTGAATCAGTACTGACGCATAGCGACCCTTTGTACAACAGAACAAAACACTGCTTGGTCCTGGGCCAACCTCACAATTGTTGCCACGCTTGAAGCCATTGATGCTGCCAATTATAACCTACATATCAAATTACCTCATGCTAGCCTTTGGCAAACATTGCATCTTTGAGTCCTAATATTATTTAGTGGCATTATTAATTTATTTCTAGAGTTTATGAATTGTTTAATTTTTTTTTAATTTTTCATTTCATCTATATTTGTAAAGCATATCAATTTTTGTAATTTAAAAGTATTTGTGTAATTATCATGCTATTCTTTCTACATTTTACCTCAGTTTAATGTGGTATGCTATATCAAAGTTTCCTTGTTGTCATGGTTAGTGCCAACCAGATGACTCAGATTCATAGCAACCTGTGTACAATTTCCAAGGAGTGCCTGGTTGGTTTGAACTGCCAGTCTTTCAGTTTGCAGTTCAGTGCTTATCCTAAAATACCACACCAGGACTCAAGATTCCTAGTTACTCCTTTGTAAAGGAAATACAACTTCTTTTACTCCCCATGTTCTCAGATATAGTGCGAGTGCTGGACTTTGTGTTGAATATTAACTCAACAGCTATTGACTTTTAAACATAAACCTTTTGAGGACCTGGTTTTGTGGTCCTGGTGTGGTGCTGTGGGTTAATGTGCTGGACTGCAAAGTCAGCTTGAACCACAGGATCGGGGGTTCAAGTTTACCAACCACTCCTAAGAAAACCTATACAGGGTCACCATGGGTCTAACCAGACTTGATGGCACTTAGCAGGTGTTCAGGAGTCTTGATGGTGCATTGGTTAAGGTTGGCTGCTATCCATAACATCTGGTGGTTTGAACCTACCAGCCATTCTAATGGAGAAAGATGTGATACTCTGCTTCCATAAAGATTATAGCTTTGGATAGTTCTGCCCTGTCCTATAGGATCACTATGGTGTTGTTGTTGTCAGGTGCCATCGAGTCGGAACCAACTCATAGCGACCCCATGCACAGCAGAAGGAAACAATGTCCGATCCTGGGCCAACCTCACTATTGTTGCCACAGTTGAGTTCACTGATGCTGCCACCTGGCCAATCCATCTCGTTGGGGGTCTTCCTCTTTTTCTCTGACCCTCTATCTTACCAAGCATGATATCCTTCTCTAACGACTGTTCCCTCCTGACAATATGTCCAAAGTATGAAAGACGAAGTTTGGCCATCTTGGCCTCTAAGGAGCACTCCAGCTGCACTTCTTCCAAAACGGATCTATTGGTTCTTTTGGCAGTCCGTGGCACTTTTAGTATTCTCCTCCAACACCACAATTCAAAGGCATCAATTCTTCTACAATCTTCCTTATTCACTGTCCAGCTCTCGCATCCATATGAGGTTATTGAAAATACCTCGTCTTGGGTCAGGCACACCTTAGTCCTCAAGCTGACATCTTTGCTCTTCAACACTTTAAAAAGTTCCTGTGCAGCAGATTTGTCTAATGCAATACGTCGTCTGATCTCTTGACTGCTGCTTCCGTGCTTATTGATAGTTGATCCAAGAAGAATGAAGTCCTTGACAACTTCAATCTTTTCTCCATTCTTCAAGAAAGGTTTCATAAACTCACTTTTCTAAATGTTAATGTAAAAATGTAACTTCCACTATCTTGTAGAAATATGACAACTTAAATGATTGTTGGTGCCAGTCAAATTTACTTTGAAAAGAAATTATTTCAAGTGGTTTAAAAGATGCTAGTGGTTTCCAAACATTTTGTTTTATGATAAAAATGCAGTTCCCAAATTACCCAAAGATCAGTCAAACAAGGTAGGTTTTATTCGCTCTATAATCTACAGATAGATACTTTGAATTAACCCTGTTTTTTAAATGCAGTGTGATTAGTAAACCTTGAATTCCATAGGATAAGCACTTGACTGCTACCTACAAACCCGCTACCTGCCCCTTGGAAACCCTATACAAATTGTAACTGACTTGATGACCCTTAACAGCAACAACAACTTATAAGTTCTGCCAAAATTTATACATTTCTACATTGTTCATTAGTGTGATATTTCAGATATTTGGAAGTTCAAATGATGATCTACTGTAGTGTACAGCCACAAAGTTTGGAGGCAAACTGTCTAGGTTTAAGTTACATGTCTGTGACCTTGAAGAGATTACTTCATTTCTCAATAACTAAGTGTTGTAATAAAAAAAGTCCTGCGCTGGACTTCCAGGTCAGTTTGAACCACAAAGTCAGTAGTTCAAGCTTATTATCCATTCTATGGATACCCTGTACAGGGTCACTATGAGTCAGAACCAAGTCTACAACATGTAACAACAAATATTGTACCAAAAAGTGGATATAATATGTTACGTGTTGTGGGAAATACATTACTTATTAATGTGGCATACTTAGAATATTATCTAGCCTATATAGTTACTGCTATGAATGTTATAGCTATTTTGTTAGTATGATTGTATAACCAGTTGGAAAGAGAGTTATTTGAAAGATTAAAAAAAAAAAATCACTGAGTATGAAAACTATTATTCTCAATCTGGTTCAACAGAGCCAGAAGAGTAACTGCAAATTAAAAGTCAATAGTACTGTTAGGGATGGTAGATGAAATGTGTCTTTTGCCTACCCAATGGGATAAGATTTAACATTGTAAGATTGCAATGATAAATGAGTTTGAAGAGGATTGTCCTTTTTCATTAAGAAAGATATCTACAGGGAAATAGATCAGATAAAAATAAATCTTAATCATGTGTCTATGGATGAAATAGAACTAACCAATTTTAAAATGTAGTCACTTGAAATATCCAACATATACAATAAAATATTTAGATATAATTAAAATCAGAAAACTATCCATTTTATTAAAGACACCTAAAGATTTAACGGCAGCGCGGTGGCTCTGTGGGATAATTATTGCACTGTGGACCAGAGGTTGGCAGTTTGAGCACATCAGCTGGTCCATTGGAGAAAAATTAGGCTTTCTGCTCAGGTAAATATTGACAGTCTCAGAAACACAATGCAAGGTCACTGTGAGTTCGAACCAACTCTAAGGCACTGAACAATAACAACAAAAAGGACTAAGCTATATTTTAAGATATAACTTGAGAAATATCTACCATGATTTCAAAGAATAATCTTGTTGTGGTGGTGTGGGTTAATATTCTGGGCCACAAAATCAGTTTGAACCCAAGGTCGGCAGTTCAAGCTCACCAGCCACTCCTCAGAAATCCTGTACAGGGTCGCTATTGGTTGAAACCCACTCTAAGGCACTTAACAACAACAACTTGGATTAAAATAGTGTAAGAAAGGTCCCACTAATTTTATCAGTTATATCAATAATAACAATAACATAATTACAATTAAGGAGCTCTGGTAGTGTAGTGGTTACAAGTGTGCTGCTAAACTCAAGGTCTGCTGTTCCTCAGGAGAAAGATGAGGGTCTCTGTTCCGGTAGAGCTTTACAGTTTCAGAAACCCTATACAGGATTGCTATGAGTCGGCACTCCACCACATACCACCACCATGACCATCATTTTAGTTGGAGTCTGGAATTATAAATAAAATTCTGCATATCAATTCAATTGGCTTTAGAATGAGGTTTAAAAAAAAAATGTATCAAGATATTAAGCTGGGGATAAAGTCAACTAACTTTTGTTATGGTAAGACTTAATTTTTCATTCCTTCATTCAATCTTTTTTTTTTTTTTCTAAGAAACTGGCAATTGCCAGGAATTTACTATACATACTGTGAAGAAGAAAAAAATATATATTACTATTATTATTTTTTTTGTCCACTTGCAATTTGTAGTCTGGTGAGGGTGCTGATGTTAATATCTTATGGCCAGCTCCACCAATTTAGATAATATGAGCTCAAACGCGAAGGAATAGCCCTTTTTCATTCTCTCTGTGGCCCTGTAGGATAAACACTTGACAGCTATTCATGAAATTGGTGGTTCTAACCTACCAGCTGCTACTTGGAAACCCAATATAGAGTTTCTATGAGACTGACTTGATGGCACTTACCAACAACAAACAGTAAAGGTTATGCAGTCCTTTGGAAAATTTAAGGCAACTATTTTTTTTACCAAAATGAGAAAAAAGTGTGTAGACATTTTTTCCAAAAGCCACTTCTCTGAAATTTCTGTTCTTAATTATTATTTTAATTTTTAAAAAAAAAA
>NW_006408520.1:3989950-3998019 GCF_000296735.1 Chrysochloris asiatica
ATGCTATGACATAGATAAACCCTGAAAATATTATGCTAAGCAATATTACCCAAACACAAAATCACACATATCATATGATCCAATGCACATGAAATATCTAGAACAGGAATTCAAAGAGACAGAAAGTAGCTTATTGTTACATCCCGAGTTGGCTCAGACTCATAACATTGTCAGAGGATAAGCCAGATGCAAGATGCAGACCCAGCAGAGAGCAAGCAAACCTTTTCTGAATGTCCAGTATATTGGAAGCATGTTACACCCTTGAGGAATATTTCCTTCCAATGTTAGCTGCTCATAGCAGAACCCATTATAGAGCTGATTACATTCTATTAGGTCTCATCATGGGGGATGTCTACATCTCAACTAGCAAACCACTGAGAATGCTAACGCAGCCAAGTTGACATATAACCTTAATTATTACAGACACCTATGTATGTTGTCTTGATTATGTAAAGGCATTTAACAATATGGTTTATAAAAACTATGGATAATATTACAGAGAATGTGAGTTCCAGAATGCTTAATCAGGCTTGTCCTCAGACCAAGAGGAAGTTGTTCAAATAGAACAAGGAAATGCTATATGATTTGAAATCAGAAAAGGTATGTGTCAAGGTTATATCCTATGACCATACTTATTTAATCTGTATGTTGAATAAACAATCTGAAAAGTTAGACACTATGAACAGGAACTCCACATCAGTATTGGAGGAAGGCTTATTAATAACCTGCAATATGCAGAAGACTCAACCGTATTTGCTCAAAGTAAAGAGGACTTGAAGCACTCATTGGGTCAAAGACTACAGCCTTCAATATTGATTACAACTCAGTTAAACTCCTCACAACTGGACCAATGAACAGTATCATGATAAATGGAGAAAAGAGTGCAGTTTTTGAGGATTTCTTTTCACTTGAATGAATGCTCTTGAGTCAATGCTCATAGAAACAACAATCAAGGAATCAAATAAACTATTACATTGAACAAATCTGTTGCAAAACCCCTCTTTAAAGTATTAAAGAGTAAAGATGTTACTTTGAGAACTAAAGTACCCCAAACCTGATGTAGAACTGGGTTAATACCCTGGATTGCAAGGTCAGTGGTTCAAGTTCAGCAGCCGCTCCTTGGAAACCCTATAGAGAGTCTCTATAGGTCTGAACTGACTCAACAGCACCTACAACAACAACAACCCAAACCATAATATTTTCAATTGCATTATATAAATGTGAAACCTGGACAATGAATAAGGAAGACAAGCAAAAAATAGATTTATTTGAATTATGGTGTCAGTGAAGAATATTGAAAGTATCATGAACTGCCAGAAAACAAACAAATCTGTGTTGGAAGAAGTATAGCCAGAATGCTCCTTAGAAGTAAGGATTTCTCATAGTTTGGAAATGTTGTCATGAGGACCAGTCTCTAGAGAAGGACATTATGTTAAGTAAAATAGAAAGGTTCATAAAAAAAAGAAAGATTCCCAACAAGATGAACAACACAGTGGCAGCAACAGTGGACCAAAACAACAATAATAGTGAGGATGTCCACAGAACTGGATAATGTTTCATTCTGTTATGCATGGAGTCGCTATGCATGGGGTCACTGTGAGTCAAATTGACTGGAACCTAGCACCAACAATAATCACCAAACATCTCAAATTATTCATTTCAGTACTGATGTAGGAAATAAAAAGTGTCAAAATATGCTAACCACATTTCTAACGAAAATGCTGCGGAGAACAAAAGTTCTTGGCATACAGGGTCTTAAATTGCATAAATTATCAATAAATCACTGAAATCCACATGAAAACTTTGTGTAAAATAATCAAAGCCATTTGTAGAAAATCACCATTTTCAGATAAAATAAATAAGATTAGCATCATCATTCTTTTATAAGTACTAATGATTTCTATATTTCAGTAAATTAATTTCAGTTGTTAGTTTAGAGTAAAAATCTGTTCTTGCTCAATTTTCAGTATTTTCTTTATATTTGTTAAACTGAGTTTTGCTGTAGAGAAGAAAAGTATAATTCAATTTATTGTATAATTTCTAGTTTTCATTAGTACATAGAGGTAAATAGCTATCACATGGAAAATTAGAAAGTCAGGTAAAACTTATTTCTTTCTATTATTGAAAGGTAGTTGAGCTTTATAATCATCACATTTAAGTCTTACTCATTATGACAAATATATTTTTGTTATGTTGCTGTCTTTTTCAGTAAGTTAAAATACGGAGCCTGTAGACCTGTGGATACACATTTGTTTTCCTTCAATGATTTGATGATGTATTACTACCTAACAAATCATGTAAATTTTTGGATGCTTAAAAATCACAATTTATCCCTGTCTTTCATTCTCTATGTTAACTAAACTCAGTGAGGTAGTTCTTGCTCAAAGTTGCTCATGTGATTACAATCAAAAGACATCTTGGGCTGAAGTCATCTGAAGATTTGGTTAGGCAAAGTATTCAAGATGGCTTACTGGGGTTATTGCCATCCAATATGGCAATTGATACTGGGATTATTGACTCAAAGTTCCAGTGAGATAGCTGAAGCAGGAAGTGGAAGATGATAGTCATTTAAATATAGCTCCAGATACTGTAGCAGTATTATTTTTTCTATATCCTGTTAAACAGAACAGTCATAGAGCCTGACCACAGACAGAGAAAATGATATAACCGTTGCCTTTATTAAGAACGACTGTCAACAAATTCTTTAATTCACCACCTATAGAGATGTTTGTTATGTGACACACTGTAACTTATTTTCTATGTACCCTTTGCTGCAACAATATCACATTATATAGTCCTCAATTTCTGCATGAATTTGCATGGATGTTCCTTCTGCCTGGAATGCTTTTATGTTTCTCCCTCCTTTTTGACTTAATTTAGCCTTAAAATTCTGAGACTAATGGTAAATATTAATATATCTATTACTTAATATTTAATATTCATAAGAAATCAAAGAAGAAAATAAAAGAAGCAAAAAAGAATTTATTGTCAGAATTTGCTGTTAGTGACATATAAAATACATTATGGCATCTTCCAGCCATAATTAATTAGAAATGTTTTCTTCTCACTTGCTTGTTTTAAATAAACTCGTTTAATTAATAGAACTATAGTATGGTTTCACATTAGTTACTACAGAATAGGGTTGACAAGCTCTTAAATGATCAGATAATAAACATTTTCTACAATGTGAGCCATACAGTTTCTGTTATTCAATTCAGAGACTGTAGGTTTGATATTGTCATAAAAAGATACATAAATGATTGAGTATGGTTGGATTCCAATAAAACTTCATTTATGAAAACAGACATGGAGAAAGGTTAGGTTCATAGATCAGTGCTTGACAAACAATCTGCTATAGAAAAACGTCAGCTTTATATTGAAAAATACCTTCTAGTCAGTTAATGTAGATTAAAAGACAAAAGAGGGGAAATCACAACAATGAAAAGGAGAAATAAATAATATTGGTTATGGGATTTGGGATTTTGTTTCAAAAGTATTTCAGAGAAAACAAAAAAACAAAATATAAAAAACCTCTGATAGATATTTATAAATTATTATTACTTGTCCAGTACTATAGTCTCTGATTTGAGTAACTGTGAGAGGTACTGTATGGCCCATGTTGTAGAAATGAATACTTTTAAATCAGGAAAGGTGTGTGCCAGAGTTATTTCCTGTCACCAAATTTATTCAGTCTGTGTGCTGAGTAAATAATACAAGACGTTGTATTATATGAAGAAGCATGTGTCATCAGGATTGGAGGTGGTTGGATTATATGAAGAAGAACATGTCATGAGGATTGGAGGTGGAACAACTTTGTTTCCTGGAAGTTAAAATATTAATGAAGATCAAACACTAAATCCTTCAACATAGATTGTACCACAATGTAAAGCAAACAAAAGATCTGAAACTAGACCAATAAAAACCATTACAATAAATAGGGAAAATACTGAAGTTGTCAAAGATTTAATTATGCTTGGATCCATAATCAACACTTATGGAAGCAGCAGTCAAGAAATCCAATAGCGTGTTGCATTAGGCAAATCTGCTCTGCAAGACCTCTTTAAAAGGGTCTAGAGCAAAGACATCAGTTTGAGAACTAAGGTGTGCCTGACCCAAGTTATGGTATTTTCAACCACCTCATCTGCAAGTGAAAATTGGACAATGAATAAAGAAGACTGAAGAAGAATTAATACTTTTGAATTATGATGCTGGAGAAGAATATTAAAATTACCATGGACTGTCATTAGAACAAGCAGGTCTGTCTTGCATGAAGTGCAGCCAGAATCCTCCTTAGAAGCCAGGATAGTGAGACTTCATCACTTATACTTTAGACATGTGATCAGGAGGGACCTGTTCCTGGCAAAGGACATCATGGCTGGTAAAATAAAGGGTGAGTGAAAAAGTGGACTATGCACAATAAGATGGATTGAAACAGTATCAGCAACAACAGTGGGCTCAAATGTAACAAAAATTGTGAGGATACCAAAGTACTGGGCAATGTTTTGTTCTGTTATGCATAGGTTTGCTTGAGTTGGAACTGACTCTGTGGCACCTAAAACAGCAACATTTACATTCTCATTTGCATAACTGTGATGTGCCATGATACATTACAAAGGGGATTTTATATCTTTAATATACCAAAATTTTTTCCACTCTTTTTTCTTTTACAAATTTTTATTTATTATTTTGTTGTTTTTGAAAATCTTAGATACCAGCACATCAATTCAACATTCTCTACATGTATAATTGCGTGATATTGATTACACTTTTCAAGTTGTGCAAACATTATCACCATTCTCTTCTGAGTTATTGCTCTAACATTAATAAAGTTTCACCGCTCCCTAAGATTTCCATCTTACTGTTCAAGTTGTTGTTTTTAATTTCATCCCATACAGAAAATTCTTAAAAGAACATAATGCTCAACTATATATATTGTTGTGAAAGACTGTTACATTCATGAAGTTGCTACAAAACCTTTTTTAATGTTCTATTTAATCTTATTGTTTTTGGAAATGATAATATCATAGGAAACTTCAGAAACAATTTGAAAAAGAAACCAATAGATATGAAGTTATTATGTATAAATTTCAAAATAGTGGTGTTCAATCTTGGTAAAGTTTCTGTTTATCTTGTGCAAAAATGAATGTAAAAAGAGGCCTGCAGGTGCAGAGTCATGGATGAGGATGCAGGATACTGCACCCAAGAGGTTAGAAGGACTCGCATAAGATAGAATTCACAATTCAAGAGGAAATAATCCAGGAAAAGGAAAAACAAGCAGATCAAGATGTGTAGTTCTGTAACTGTCAAGTTGTGGTTTTTGATAGATCATCGCATCAGGGAAGACTATCCCTAAAAAGAAATGTTACGAGCTCTGAAGGCCAAATGTTATGAGGAAGGGCTGGACTTGAGGGCTGTGGTGATGAATGAGATGGCACTGACAATTGAGCAAGGGGATCTAGGTCTATGGATAAATGGAGAACCAATCACTGCCTTCCCCCAGGTAGTGGTAGTGAGAGTACCAACCCCTTGGGTACAAACTGATAGTGACATCACTATTTTGTGTCATCTAGAGAAGATGGGATGTCTGTTGATGAACTGGTCTCAAGCTATCCTGAACTGTGTTAATAAGTTCTGGACATTTCAAGAGTAGACTGGCCATGGTGTTCCTCTGCCAGATACTTTCTCTTATGGTGGCCATGAAAATTTTGCTAAAATGATTGATGAAGTAAAAGTATTGGAGTTCCCAATGGTAGTGAAAAATACATGGGGTCATAGAGTCGAAACTCTTTTTGTGGCTCAAGATAAGCATCAGTTGGCTGATCTAAGCCATCTTATTTGCCATGAAGCTCCACACCTGTTCCAGAAGTATGTTAAAGAATTCCATGGATAAGATGTACATGTGATTGTTGTGGGAGTCTGTGTAGTTGTCACCATGTTATGTTGTTCAACAGATGGAAGGATGCAAAGCCACTGCTGTCTAGGTGGTATGGGGAAGATGTGTTCATTGTGTGAACAAAGGAAGTAACTAGCTATCCAAGTGTCTAATATCCTGGGAACAGATGAGTATGGCATTGACCTTTTGATGAAAGATGATGGCTCCTTCTGTGTCTGTGAAGCCAATGAATATGTAGGTTTCATTGTATTTGGTAAGGCTTGTAATTGAGATATAGATGGTATCATAGGGTACTATGACACCTCCTTTCTGCCCTCTGGCCAGCTCACCTGATGTATGTTCCTGCTTCCTCTGGTGTCCATGCCCAGTGAGACTAGTAAGCAGGAGTTGAGTCCCCCAGCCAGCACTGCTATAGACAATATGAGTGCAAGTTCAAGCTCTGGTGACAATGACCCTGAAACCACTGAGTGGGAACTGCTCACCAAGCTCCCAGGGGGCCTGTTCAACATGAATCAGCTGCTAGCCAATGAAATCAAACTCCCAGTGGAGAGACTCCACTGGTAAATCATTAACCAACAAAATCCATGTTAAACTTACTTTTATTTATTTTATTTTTTTTATTTTTTTAAATTTAACCAACTTGCAATGCTGTTCACGGAAAGCACTCAGGAAGGTGAGAAAGCATTGAATAAAATTCGTAGTGAGAATAAGAGGGAAATAAACAAGACCACTACTATTACCATGTAATTGATTTTTCATTTGCAAATCCTACATATTTAGTTTGAAAACAGGCAGAAGAGGTGGGATATAGAAAAATGTCCAAGTTCTCATAGTCACCTTTTTAAATTACTCATAAATTTATGTGGCCATAAGGAAAATATACAGTTTTTCATGGTCCTTTGTTTTTGTACAGTCAGTAAAAAAAGGAGCTCTGGTAGCGTAGTGGTTATGATTGGGCTGTCAACCTCAAGGTCAGCAGTTCGAAACTACCAGTGGCTCCATGGGAGAAAGATGAGGCGTTCTGCTCCCATAAAGATTTACAGCCTCGGAAAAACCCTGTGCAGGGTCACTGTGAGTTAGAACCAACGCCACAGTACTTAACAACAACAATTACTTTACATTGTGCTACAAAATTTTTATTGGGTGGGGAAACATCTGCCTAAATAACAGGAATTTAAAAGATATACAAATCTGAGACTTCTGCAGCTTTCCTATTTACTAACAGCTTTATGTATAATTTCTTATAAAATATTGAGGGGCTCTCATTAGGTTTTCTTATTTTCAATTTTGCTTTTTGTTTTCCCCCTTAATTTAGGTGGAAAATAAAGATCAAATAAAGACTTCTTTATGTCAAAATTGCATGTTTGTATGATTAAAGGGAAATGAACTGTATTGCAGTGTCTAGTATAGAGAATAACATTTAATCCAATGTAGATAAAATTACTAGTTTAAAATATGTGCATTGCCCTGTATTTGTTTAGTGTTTTAGTCTTTTTGAAAGATATGCGCTATTAATGTTGCCTGGTTTTCTTTTTTTCTTTCTTTCTTTTTTTTTTTTTTTATAATACATGCAAGTCTAATATTACCTGCTCTATGCCTGCACTTTTAACAATGGCCAAAGTGAAGAATATGTTACCTTTTTTTGTTAACAAGACACTGACTTGAAATACATGTGCATTTAAAATCCTTTTTCTTTTTAAAATTGTGGTAGCTGAGCATTTAAACATAAGGACAAGATAAAATATTTTGGGGGGGTCAAATCAAGGGTCTATAAGTTCTTACATATAAAGCTGAAGTGATTTCTAATGCCAGAATTACACATTTACATTTTTCACATTTTAGGAGAGAGTATACCAGAAATGACAGATTGAAGAGGAATGGTATTGCACTCATTGTCAAAAAGTACATATACAGATCAGTCATGAGATTCAACGCTGTCTGTGATAGGATAATATCCATGCACCTACAGGGAAGCCCAGTTAATACCACTATTATTCAAATTTCTGCAACAACCACTAAAGCCAGTGAGGATGAAAAAGAAGAATTCTACCAACTTCTTCAATCAGAAAACGATCAAACATGCAATCAAGATGTATCGATCATTACTGGTGATTGGAATGCAAAGGTTGGGAGCAAAGAGAAAGGATTAGTAGTTGGGAAATATGGCCTTGGTGAT
>NW_006408520.1:3998900-3999564 GCF_000296735.1 Chrysochloris asiatica
TGGCAACAGTAGTGAGGTTGGCCCAGGATCGGGCATTGTTTCCTACTGCTGTGCTTAAGGTTGCTATGGGTAGCTACAGACTCAATGGCATGTAACAACAACGTACATGTGTGTATGTGCACTCAGGTGTGTTTGTTTGCATTTTGTTTTACATCAACCAATCATAAAGGATAGACCCCAGAAAATGGAGCATGATGGAAGAATACAGGTTTTATCTTTAAATATTAATTGTCTTCTTAAGTAGACTCCACCAGAGTAGGGTCCATTTGAAGATATTAGAAGATTAGATACTTCCTAACCTTTCTGTGTATATGTATGTTGTTTGACTTATTATTTGGCTATAGGCTATTCCACGTATGATTTATTCTGATTTCTTGCTTCTCTTCAATGTTCCTGGCTATGCATTATTTATTTTTTTTTTTTTTCCTTTTACTCATACAATTTGGGTTGGGGTGAACTCATTCATTTTTGAACTTACATGGTTAGCAAGATTTAATCCTACTCTGAATTAAATCTTTAGTACTTTCCAGTCTTTGTATTGCTTTACTTTCTGAATTTATTTAAAAAAAAACCCAATCTGCAAATGATTCGAGCCTTTAGAACGTGGTTAATACTATCCCAGTGATGGGTTTGGAAGGTGTGTTACAACTAGAGATGCTGCAAA
>NW_006408520.1:3999937-4004593 GCF_000296735.1 Chrysochloris asiatica
CGCGGAGCACCTGGTAGTTTCGAACCGCTGACCTTAAGGTTCGCAGCCCGATTCGTAACCACTACGCTACCAGAGCTCCTTTTCTAAGTAATGAAGAGAAAAAGTAATGCTAGAGCAAAAAGAGACAATGGTATACACAGTGGTATGTTCTCCATTTACTTCTTTTCTGGTCATAGTAATTGATGAAAAAAATAAGTTTATAAAGTACAGCGTCATGTAGGCTTGAAAAAACATACAATATTTGAATTTATTATTGTATGCAAAGTGAAAGCTCATAAATTTGATAACAAACTTTAATGATTAAAACTTTATAAATATAATAAAATGGCTAAAGGCCACTTGTTACAGCTATGTAGTATTAAAACCAAGAATGAATTATTAAATACAATAATTAAAATAAGAAATTGAGAGGTAACACACATGTATATTGGCCTTATCTTTTTTTTTTTAAAGATAGCCATTACAAGACCTGTTAAAGATTATTTTAATTAAGAGAAATACAATTTCATGGTCACACATTTGAGTCGCTGTTCTACTAAAGAGGTTGATTCAACACAAGTTTAGACACAGGTAGTACTCAAGTGTCAAAACGCAGAGTCTTAAGCCTTTTTATTTACATGTTTTAGTTCTGTAAAAATTCCAGAACTTGCATAATTTACCAATTCAACGATTTATGGCCTGTTCTTAGAAGAAACCTCCAAACTTTCTTTCTTCATGATTACCTTCGTTGTTAATTGCTGTCAAGTTGGTTCCAACTCATAGTGACCCTTAGAGGGTTTGTGAGGGGCAGCTGGTAAGTTTGAACTGTCAACCTTGTGGTTCAAACAGACCTTATGGCTCAATGCTTATCCTACAGCTCCACATCAGGGTCTCAGTAATTTTTTCAAGATGCCCCTAAAAAAAATACAGGGCCATTCTGTTTAAATAGTAGATAGAAGCAAGCAATTAAATAAATGTTCTGTCCTCATAATTAGGTAGCTAAATTGAAAAAAAAAAAACTTAAATAATCTCACATATCCTATGTTTCTACTCTAAGGATCTACCTTAGAGAAATGCAGGGTCATGTATCCTACAATGTATGCATTGTTCATATTAGAAAAACTAGAAATAAGTTCGATGTCTGTCAGTAATAAATAAATAAGCTGCATATTCATAAAACAAATAGAATAGAACAAAGAAATGTGTAAACTATAGGTGTTGCACTAAAATGTTTTATTCAAAACAACATATTTTAATCTTAAAACTGTGATCTCCAGTGAAAGAAACCAGGCATAAAAATATATAGTTCATAATCTTATTGGGATAAAATACAAAATTGTGAAATTAAACTATACTGTGTACAGTAATTGGATGCTAAATTTAACAAAAGAATTTTGATGTGGCACTGTGGATTAGCGAACCACAAGGTCAGCAGTTCAAACTCACCAGCAGTTCCTCGGAAATCCTATAGGATTCCCATGAGTCAGAACTGACTTGGTAGCACTAAACAACAACAACAAAGTAAACAAAGCAAACAATTTCAGAATAGTGTTATCTCATGGTGGATATGGTCCTATAAAGAAACAGACCATTGGGAATGATTTTTACTTTATTATACATTTTGATGATTACACACTATTTATAATAACTTGTAAAACAACATGTGATTTTAATAGTTTATACAAGCATTACATATCCCAATTTTTGAAATAGATAAAAGGCAAACAAAACTCAAAACTCATGGAGATTATCCCTAGGAACAAAGAGTAATGTAGAGAATTGTAGGAATGAAGAGGATGATTCACGGGCAATTCAGTAGACTGTATTGTGTTCTTATTTTTCAAAACTAGACTAAAGGAATACATAGCAAAAATTGTCATCTACAATGCAGAATGGGTATAAAATGAGTTTCAGTTAAATTTCTGCTTTTCTGTTTTGGTTTTCTTTTTTCTACATAAGAATTCATAATAAGCAATGACTCAAATTAGACCACATGTGTTCTTGTCATTAGGTGCTATGGCGTTAGTACCTACTCTTTGCAACCCTATGCACAACAGAACAAAACACTAACCTCACAATCATTGCTACTTTTGAGCTCATTGCTGCTGCCAATGTGCTAATCCATTTTGTTGGGAATCTTACTTCTTTCCTTGCACTCACCACCTTACCAAACATGATATCCTTCTCCAGGCACTGGTCTCTCCTGATAACATGTCTGAAATATGGGAGATGAAGCCTGGCCATCCTGACTTCTAAGGAGCACTCTGGCTGTACTTCTTCCAAAACTGATAATTTTGTTCTTTTGGCAGTCCATGGTATTTTCCATATTCTCCTCCAACACCATTACTCAAATGCATAAGTTCTTCCTTACTCACTATCCAACTTTCAAGTACATATGAGGTTATTGAAAATACCATGGCTTGGCTCAGGCACACCTTAGTCCTTCAAATGTCATATTTGCTCTTCAACACTTTAAAGAGGTCTTGTGCAGTACAGTTGTCTAATGCAATATGTCATTTGATTTCTTGACTGTTGCTTCCCTGAGTGTTGATAGCTGATACAAGAAGAATGAAGTCCTTGATGACTTCAATTTCTTCTCCGTTGATATGAATGTTGTTTATTGGTCCAGTGGTGAGGATTTTCACTTACTTTACATTGAGATGCAATCCATACAGAAGGCTGTGCTCTTTGATCTTCATCAGTAAATATTTTAATTCTTCTTTACTTTCAGCAAGCAACTATGTATCATCTGCATATCACAGGTTGTTAATGAGTCTTCCTGCAATCCTGATGCCAAGTTTTTTTCATAGAACCCAGCTTCTCAGATTATTTCATCAGCATACAGATTGAATAAGTATGATGAAAGAATACAACCCTGTCGCACACACCTTTCTTAAATTTATGCCATTCAGTTCTGTTTGAACAACTGCCTCTTGGCCATGTACAGAGTCCTCATATGCACAAAACAATACTCATACTTTGCAATGTTGTCCATAGCTTGTCATGATTCACACAATCGAAAGCCTTTGTTTTCTGATATTCTCTGCTTTCAGCCAAGATCCATCACACATCATCAATGATATCCCTCAATCCACGACCTATTCTGAATCCGGCTTGAACCTCTGGAAGTTCTCTGTCATTGTATGCTTGTAGCCGTTTCTGTATTACTTTTAGTAAAACTTTACTCGCATGGGATATCAAAGATATTGTCCAATGATTTCTGCATTCCATTGGGTCACCTCTGTTTGGAATGGGCACAACTATGGATCCCTTCAATCAGTTGGCAGATAGTTGTCTTCCAAATTTCTTTGCATAGATGAGCGAGTGCTTCCTGTGCCACCTCACTTTCTTGAAAGATTTCAATTTTGTTACATCAATTTCTGGTGCCTTGTTCTTTACCAATTCCTTCAATGTACTTTGGACTTCTTCCTTCAGTATCATTGGCTCTTGATAATATACTACCTCTTGAAACAGTTGAACATCAACTTTTCCTTTTGGTACAGTGACTCTGTGTATTCCTTCCATCTTATTTTGATGCTTTCTGCATCATTCAATAATTTGCCCAGAGAATCCTTCAATAATCAAAGTCAAGGTTTGAGTTTTTTATTTAGTTCCCCCAGCTTGAGAAATGCTGACCGTATTCTTCTTTTTTGGTTTTCTGAATCCAGATCTTTACACATTTTGTTGTAATATTTGACTTTATCTTCTCATGTGATCTTTGAAATTTTCTATCCAGCTCTTGGACCTCCTCATTTCTTCCATTTGTTTTATCATTTCTATGTTGGAGAGCAAATTTCAGTGTCTCTTCTGACATCCATTTTGACCTTTTCTTTCTTTCTTGTCTTCTTAATGACTTTTTGCTTTCTTCATGTATGATGTTCTTGATGTTATCCCACAACTCTTCTTGTCTTCGGGCTTTAGTGTTTAATGTATCAAATCTGTTCTTCAGATTATCTCTAAATTCAGGTAGGGTATAGTCAAGGTCATATTTTAGCTTTCGTGGACTTGTTTCCATTTTCTTAAGCTTCAGTTTGAATTTGCATATTAGCAATTGATGGTCTGTCTGTTCCACAATCTGCTCCTGTCTTTGTTTTCACTGATGATATGGAGCTTTTCCATGGTCTCTTTCCACAGATGTAGTCAATTTGATTCTATGTATCCCATCTGGCGAGGTCCATGTGTATAGTCATCTCTTATGTTGCCTAAACAAGGTATTTAAAATGAACAAATTATTGATTTTGCAGAATTCTATCATGCTATCTCCAGCATCATTTCTATCACTAAAGCCATATTTTCCAACTACTGCTTTGCTCCCAACCTTTGCATTCCAATCACCAGTAATGATCAATACATCTTGATTGCATGTTGGATCAATTTCATATTGAAGAAGTTGGTAGAATTCTTCTATTTCATTCTCACCGGCTTTAGTGGATGGTGTGTAAATTTGAATAATAGTGGTCTTAACTGGTCTTCCCTGTCGGCACATGAATATTATCCTATCACAGACAGCATAGTACTTTGTGACTTATCTGGATATGTTCATTTTGACAGTGAACGCAATACCATTTCTTTTCAATTTGTCATTCCCAGCATAGTAAACTATGTGGTTGTCAAATTCAAAATGGCCAATACCAGTGTATTTCAGCTCACTAATGCCTAAGATATCGATGTTTATGC
>NW_006408520.1:4013475-4015907 GCF_000296735.1 Chrysochloris asiatica
TTAGAATAGGGTAAAGAAAGTTGTAGGGTAGAATCATTTCTGATGTCCACTTCATAGGAATCAGCCTTGGGCTCATTTGAGGTTAGTTTTCTTTCTCCCATGTAGAGTCAGAAAAAGTCAGACATGGTCCCCACATGGGTTTTGCAGTTAGCATCAGGAGTGGGATTCATTGCAATTACTCATAGAAGCATGAGGTTTTATAAGAGAAAGAACCAAGAGGCATGGGAAATGAAACTTTTGTTTTTAGATGGTTAGTTTGAATATTTTTACTTGTAATGATCCTGGTTTGGCACTGTTGGATAAGCACTGGATCACAAGTTTGGTATGAACTGCTATGTTCGTGGCTCAAACTCACCAACCACTCTTTGGAAACACTATATGTGTTTTCTATGAGTCAGAACCAACTCAAGACACTTAATAACAATGGCTGAAATGAATTTAAAAGATAAAATGCTTAAACTGAGGGCTGAAAACAGTTTCTATAGTTGCCTAAAGCAGATGCCAAACTAGTTAAACTAGAGGGCTGATTGGGGACCAGGGCCTACAAGTCCAGAGCAAGGCCATATATATATCATTAGTCTAAGGGTAGAGAATAAATAATTGTACTTGATTGTGTTTGACTAATTTATGGATGTTTACTGCCTTATGGATAATGGTTTCACCTATTATTGTGAAGCCATGCATGTGTGAGGGAAATAAATACTGGGAATATGATAACAGAGAGCTTGTAAACTAGCCTTCAGCCTATATTTGATTAGATTTGTGCAATGGGTGTGAGAATTTGCGCAGAAGAACTGGGCTTTTTGTTTTAAGCTATTGTAGAGTATGGAGTCCTGGTGTGGCGCTGTTGGTTAATGTGCCAAAGTGGAACTGCAAAGCAGTTTGAACTGCAAGATCAGCTGTTCAAGCTCACCAGCCACTCCTCAGAAATGCAAAGTAGGCCAACCCAGAATTGCTGAGAGAAACTGTCAATTACTTTTGCTGCAAACAAATTCATGAATGTGTGGAACATTGTTGTTACAGGGCTCAAAATCATGAAAATTTCTTAGATATTACCAAACACAGTGAGGGTGTTTAGGAGTGTAGTCTTGGGGGATAATCATCAGTTGGCATAGCACAATATTCTACATCCTACTTTTATGAGTAGTAATGGGTCTTAAACGCTCATGAGTGACTATCCAAAATGAAACTATTGGTATTTCTGTGTCCAGAGAAAAGAAGAGTGATGAAAATTGAAGTTGGCTGGAAACAGTTAGTCCAATGGACTTACAGAAAATGTGAACATCAGTCTCCATGACCCTGAGACCAGAAGAAATAAATGATTCTGGCTACCAATTACTTTGAAATAGATCACCTTACAAGATACTAGATAGAGTGGGAGAATGTATGGGAAACAAAGCTCAAAATCATTTAAAAAAATGAATAATAAAGTAAGTTTACACTAGTGAGGAGTTCTAGTATGGTGCTGGGGGAAAATGCGCTGGACTGCAAAATCGATTTGAACCACAAAGATGGCAGTTGACGCTCACCAACTGTTCCTTGGAAACCTTATATAGGTTCAATATGGGTCAGATCCGATTCGACGGCACTAAACAACAACACACTAGTGAGGCACATAAACCACAGAATGGTCAAACACTTGAGATCATAAGGGTAGCGTTTACCTAAGGACAAAATTCTGAAGGGTTGGGAAAGAAGAAATGTGAAACAACTATCTCAGGGAGGAAATGGGATAAGTGATATTTCATTGAAGGGATTGGAATCATTGAGATGAAAAGAAGTGTATGGTTTGTGGAAAGCAAAACTGATGTCTACTCTGCCACCTCTGCTAAATTCACAATAAAATGCTTTTTGTGTGTGTGTGTGTGTGGTTAAGTACATATACTTATATATGTGCCCTAAAGCAATATTTTGTATAGTATTAATATAAACATTAAAAAACAATACCAGTCTTCTCTGGCTTGCATCATAACATATTTTCCCTATGGCCTTGTTTTGCAGCGTTCGGAAGAAATGATCATGTCCTCTTTCTCTAGTTGATTGTTTTCAAAGACATCAGACATGTTGGTGTTTTATTAAAACAGATCAGTGGTAGATGAGCTCATAGATCAATAAAAAGATGTGCAGGGTCTCTGTTATCCTATAAAGCGTCTTTTTATAAATAAAGAAGAAAACATTCCTTTTCATACAAGGAAAGTTTATCAAGAAAAATGCATATTTGATTTCAATTCCCATCTATCCTGTACACCATGTGCCTTGTGCAGAATACCGTCTGCAAATCAACAAAATGAAAGGATCCAAGTTCAAGAACTATTTACAGTTGATACTTTTTAAGCCACCGTTTATTTGATGATTGTATTAAATATTTTATGAGTTTGTGCATCAAAACATTTAGAAATATTTTTTGTTGTTGTTTGTTGTTGTCAGGTGCC
>NW_006408520.1:4016798-4020811 GCF_000296735.1 Chrysochloris asiatica
CTCACACCTTTCCCAATTTTAAAACACTCAGTGTTCCCATGCTCTGTTTGAACAACTGCTTCTTGGTCCAGGTACAGATTCCTCAGAAGTACAATTAAGTGTTTTGGAATACTCATACTTCGCAATGTTATCCATAGCTTGTCATGATCCACACAATTGAAAGCCTTCGCGTAGTGTTGTTGTTCAGTGCCCTCGAATTGGTTCTGACTCATAGTGGCCCTGTCTGTATAGGGTTTCAGATGTTGTCCATCTTTGGGGGAATAGAAAGGCTCATCTCTCTCCCATGGAGTGGCTGATAGGCTCAAACCACCTACCTTGTGGTTAGCAGTCCAGTTCTTATGTGATGTTGCTGTTGTTGTTAAGTGCTGTCAAGTTGATTCCGATCCATAGAGACCCTGTACAGGGTTGCCGAAGCTGTAATCTTTATGGGAACAGAAAGCCTCATCTTTCTCTCACAGAACAGCTGGTAGTTTTGAACTGTTGACCTTAAGGTCTGCAGCCTGATTTGTAACCACTACACTACCGTAAACACACACACACACAGACAAAAAAATAAACAAAAACAAGTTAATATTTTATGATGACAGGTCTGAATTAGTAAATGTTTTAAGTCCTTTTTTTCACAGTACCATTTTCAACAATTTCTCAATTTCTCTTTAGACCAATAAATCATCCTGCAATGAGCCTAATGTTATTACTAGGCTGCATTATGATTTTTGTTGTTGTTGTTAAGTTTCTGCTGAAATGCCTTTTTATTGTTTGTAGTCAGTTAGATTTTTTGTTTATTTGTTTTAATTTTGAACATTTTTATAAGTAAATGTATTATTGCTTATAAAAATTCTGTCTATTTGAAAGTAATGTTACTTTTGAGTACTGTTGCAGATATATATTTTTTTCTACTTACATAATAAAGAAAACAAAAATCAAACATCAACAACAAATAATCAAAATTTTGGCACAATAAACATATAATAAATGATTTTCATGATGTGACTATGTGACTATTGGTCTCAATAAATACATTATTATCCCAAGACACACAGCTCATTAGAAAAATTCTTCCAGATTGTAAACAAATATGCAAAACCAGCAGTAAAGGTCAATCTTGATCAGTAGATGAATTTTAATCAGAAATGCCTCAGTGCCCAAATATCCTAAATCACAAGTACTAAGTAGGAATATGAAATAAAATTCTGGAATAGAAGACAATTTTTTTTCTTTTGCTAACCCATTTGCAAACAATGTGGTGTCATACAGAAAAGATTATAGAAATAAAATTCATAATGATTCCATTCAATCTAGTCTGTCTTTGGCTTCATGGAAGGAAGCTAAGAGCATAAATTATTGACTGATTAGGTTAATTTCTCTAAAGAATAAGAAGAAATATTTGTTATTAGTAATTGTGGATACAAAGACAAAGTCAAGGGGATTATTAAAGTTTCCATGTTCTATGCCAAATTATTAAGAAACTCTGGTAGCGTAGTGGTTATGAGTCAGGCTGCACTAATCTTACAGTCTAGAGTTCAAAACTACTAGCAATTCTGTGGGATAAAGATGAGGCTTTATGCTCCTGCAAAGATTGAAAAAGCCTCAGAAATCCTATACAATGTCATTAAGGGTCAGAATTGACTCAACAGCAACTCACAACAATGATAGCAGTGAAAATGTCCTGATGCCAAGTCACCGTTTGATTTCTAAGGTACTGCTGTTGGTAGGTACCATCCCATCAGTTCCAGCTCGTAGTGACTCTGGAATGCTCATGCTACTTCATTGAGTGTTGATGGTGGATCCATGTAAAATAAAATGCTTGACAACTCAATATTTTCTCCATTTATCATGATGTTGTCTATTGGTCCAGTTGTGAGTATTTTGTTTTCTTTACACTGAGTTGTAATCCATATTGAAATCTGTAGTTTTTGTTGTTCATCTGTAAGTGTTTCAAGTCTTCTTCACTTTCAGGAAGCAAAGTTGTGCCATCTCCATATCACAGGTTATTAATGAACCTTCCTCCAATCATGATGCTGTGTTCTTTTTCATATACTCCAGTTTCTCAGATTATTTGTTCAGTTTACAGACTGAATAAGTATGGTTACATTATATGACCCTGACATACACCTTTTCTGATTTTAACCCAGTCAGTATTCCCTATTCTACTTAAAGAACTGCCTCTTAATCTATGTACAATTCTGCATGAACACAATTATGTGTTTTGGAATTCTCAATCTTTTTAATGTTATCCATAATTTGTTATGACCTAGACTGTCAAGTACTTTTGCTTAGTCAATAAAACACAAATAAACTTCTTTTTGGAATTCTCTGATTTCAGCCAATGTCTTTCTGACATCAGCTATGGTATCGGTATCCCTCATTCATATATTTTTCTAAATCTGGCTTGAATTTCTAGCAACTCCCTGTTGATGTACTGCTGCAGTGTTTTCAAATTATTTTCAGCAACATTTCACAATCCTGTGATATTAATGATATTATTTGACAATTTCTGCATTCTAATGGAATGGGCAAAATATGGATTTTACAGTCAGTTGAATTGGTAGCTGTCTTTTAAATTTCTTGCCATATAGTAGTGAATGCTTCCAGTGCTCTTTTCAATCAAAGCATTTCAACTGGTATTCAATGATTTCTTGTCACCTTGTTTTTCACCAATGCCTTCAGTGCAGGTTGGCATTCTTAATTCAATACCATTGATTTTTAAAAGGGAGATTAAGAAGACAAAATCAAGTATAATGAAATGTACAAAGACTTGGAATTAGAAAACCATAAGGGAAGAATACACTTAATAATTCTAAAGCCAATGGAACTGAAGAAGAAATTCAAGACTTGACTTGCAGTATTGAAGGATTTCATGGGCAAAATGGTGTCCTGGTGTGGCGCTGTGGATTAATGTGCTGGACTGCAAAGTCAGTTTGAACCACAAGCTCAGCACTTCAAGCTAACAGCCACTCTTAGGAAATCCTATACAGGGTTGCTATGGGTGGGAACTGACACAATGCCACTTAACATCTACATGTGAAAGTTGGACAGTGAACAAGGAATTCTGTAAAAGAATTGATGTATTTGAGTTATGGTGTTAGAGGAGAATAGGAGAAAAAGAGGAAGACCCCCAGCAAGGTAGATTGACACAGTTATAGTAGTGATTGGCTCAAATGTAGCAACGATTTTGAGGTTGGTACAGGACCTGGCAGTCTCATTCTGTTGTACACAGTGTCATTATGAGTTGGTACCAACTCTATGATACCTAACAACAACAATGACAACACAACAAATCTCTTCCTGAGATGGTGTCTGAATGTTGGTGGAATTTATTCAAAGTCACATTTTGATTCTTGTGGATTTCTTTTTATATTTTTTGCTTTCAACCTGAACTTGCACATGTGCAATTGGTGGTCTGTTCTGCAGTTGACTCATGGCTTTGTTTCAGTTGATGATATTGAGTTTCTCCATAATTTCTTTCCACAAATGTAATCAATTTGATTCCTATGTATTGCATCTGGTGAATTCCATGTATATAGTCTCCTTTTATGTTATTGAAAAAAGGCATTTGCAATTAATAAGTCATTGATCATGTAAAATTCTATTATGTGATTGTCAACATCATTTCTATCATGAAGGCCATATTTTCAATATGGATGTGTATCCTTATGGATCCTTCCACTTTGTTTCCAAATTCACATTCCAGTCAACAGTAATTATCAATGCATCTGGATTGCATGTTTAATCAATTTCTCACTGAAGAAATTAGCTGAATTATTCAATAGTTTCATCATTGCCTTTAGTGGTTGGTGTGTAAATTTGAATCATAATCACATGAGCTGGTCTTACTTGTTGTTATTGTTTTGCCATTGTTGGGTGTCATCGAGTTGATACCAACCCATATGCACAGCAGAACGAAACACTGCCCAATCCTGGGCCAACCTCACTATTGTTGCCACACTTGAGTCCGTCAATGCTGCCACTTGGCCAATTCATCTCGTTGGGGGTCTTCCTCTTTTTCTCTG
>NW_006408520.1:4022826-4023788 GCF_000296735.1 Chrysochloris asiatica
ATTAAAACTATGAAGAAATTGATGAGAAAAAGCACACAAAAAATGAACTCAACACAGGACAGCATAGAAAACAAAGCAGCCAGCAGTTAGTTATAAGGCAAGAAAGGGAAATTAAAGGCATCCACATTGACAAACTAGAAGTAAAACTCTCTCTATTTGCAGATGATATGATCCTATACATAGAAAATTGCAAAGACTCAGAAAACAAACTAACAAACAAGCAAACAAACAAAACTACTAAAACTGGAACACTCAGCAAAGTAGCAGAGTGTAAGTTCAACATACAAAAATTAGTTGGATTCCTCTATACTAAAGACATCTCTGAAAAGGAAATTGGAAAAAATTTCATTTACAATAGCCATACAAGGGATGTAATATTTAAGAATAAATATAAGCAGAAATACAAAAGACTTTTATAAACAAATCTAAAAAACACTACTTCAAGAAACCAAAAGAGACATACAAAAATGGAAGAATATACCAATGTCCTGGATAGGAAGACTTAACATCATGAAAATGTTAATACTGCCCAAAGCAATCTACATATATAATGCAATCCCAATCTAGATTCCAACAACATTATTTAAAAAGATAGAAAAAATGATCACGAACTTTGTATGGAAGAGAAAGAGACCTCAGATAAGCAAAACACTGTTTAAGAAGAACAAAGAGGGAGGCCTCTCACTCCATGATTTCAAAATTTACTACATGGACACAGTGGTCAATATAGCCTGGTAGTGGTATAATTATAATGAAAGATGCCTAGATCACTGAAAAATAATTGAGAACCCAGAAGTAAATCCATCCATGTACAGTGAACTGGGAGTCCTAGTGTGGCACTGTGGGTTAATGTGCCAGACTGCAAAGCCATTTGAACTGCAAGGTTGGCAGTTCAAGCTCATCAGCTCCTCCTCAGAAACCCTATACAGGGTCACTATGGGTCAGAACTGACTCGATGGCAC
>NW_006408520.1:4024538-4026165 GCF_000296735.1 Chrysochloris asiatica
TGGTTCAACCACTCTTAAAAGCAGTGTGGTGTTTCCTCAGAAAGTTGGAAATAGAGTGCCTTATGATTCCTTTACATGGTATATCTCCACACGAAATACCAGCCAGAACAAAGTAGCTATATGCAAACCAATGTTCATCGCAGCACTATTCAAAAAAGCCAAAAAAAAAAAAAGATGGAGAAAAAAAAAAAAAAAAAAAAAAGATGGAGACAGTCTGTCCATCAACAGAAAAATTGTTAAGTAAACTTTGGTACTTACATACAATAGAATACTATGCTACCTTGAATAAAAACAATGAAGTTGCAAAACACCTCATAATATGCATGAACCTTGAGGACATAATGCTGAGTGAAATTAGTGAGGCACAAAAGGACAGATTTTATATAAAATCATTATTGCAAAAAGCTTAAGGAAATATTTCCATGCTAAAAGAATAATACTTTGATGGTTACCAGGGGTGGGAGGGATGGAGGGGTATCTCACAGGTTGGGGGATAGGTGAATGATAGCTCCAGTGATGAGAAGAGCAATAAAAAGGAGAGGGAGGGCAATACACAAGAAGAGGGAGGAAGCACATGAACAGAGATGATGGGGGAAACTTAAGGAGGTATGCATGACATAGAGGTAGATTGTAGTGTATGCACAGACTTGGAACAACACGGCTCTATAATATAGGGATTGAGACATAGTCCAAATGGGTGGTGTTGGTTTTGTGCCATGGAGTCAGTTCCAACTTATAGCCACACTGCGTAGGGTTAACAAGGCTCTAAAATCGTTATGGAAGCAGAAAGCCTCATCTTTCTCCCACAGAACAGCTGGTAGTTTCAAACTGCTGACCTGGAGGTTAGCAACCTGATACGTAACCACACTGCCAGAGATCCATTCTGAATGGGTAAAGGAGGGCAAATAATGTTAAGGTGCTTAACTGTTTTGTGTATATTTGTTTTCCCTGCCTATTATTGTAATATAGACATTTAAGTGGGATAGAAAGGAATATTGGGAAATATGATTACAGAAAGCCTGTAAGCCCATTTTCAGCCTATACTGATTAGATTATATAAAAAGGTGCTAGAACAAGAATACTGACCTAGCCACTGGGGGCTAGAGTTAAGACTGAAGTGGTCAGCTGGTATGAAGTGGGGAAAGGCATGCAAGAACTTCCAAACTTGCAGATTGTACTCATTTGACCTAGCTTGGATGGCTTGCTGACTAGAACTCAATCAGATGAAGATAAAGAACTTTGATACAGAGAGCAAATGTAAATTGATACAATTTGATAATGGATGAAGTTGCCCAAAATTCCACCAGGAAGGGAAGAATTATTCATATCAAGGCTTAAGCTTGCCTTCTCAGTACACAGAGTTGATAGGGATGGGCAACTTAGACTTCAGCTATCTAAAATGGGGGGTTGTAAAGTCATGAAGTGGCGGGCTTACAAGCTTTCATGAGGGTGCTTAGTGTCAGAAAGACGTGGGTAAGATAGAATCCCCATTAAGTTGTTTTCCTCTTGTCCTGATAGATCTGATGATGATGTAGATAGGACTTTGTGATTTGATTGTGAGTAATTGTTATCAAGTCTAATGGTGATTGTCACAATTGTAAATGTAGAAGAGATGCAACTAAAAGGG
>NW_006408520.1:4027190-4031108 GCF_000296735.1 Chrysochloris asiatica
GACTGCTATGAGTCAGAACTGACTTAACAGCACTGAACAACACCAACAACAAAACAGCATATTTATGTAATATATCAACTTTCCATTTTTAAATTAATCGGTTTAATATGTAACCTTTGACAAGCCAGTAATAAATGCATATGACTAAGTAGCCATTTTTTTTTATTCTAACTTTAAAAATTGTTTCTTCACTTTGTTTATATATTTTCTCACCACTTCTTGTCTTCATCCTCAATTTTTTAAATGTGTATAAGTTTTACTTCCTTTGCTCTGTTGGGTGTTGGAATGGGAGATAGAGGTTATTGAGGGAAGTCGTACTTTCATCATACATTCTATATTTTAAACAATTAAGATGGAACCTAAAGTAACTGAAACAGAAAAAGTCATTACTAGTTTTGTAAGAACTCTGATAAACATTTGCGGATTACAGCAGACAGCTGTTGGATTGGGCTTGTTAGAATGGTGGTGGTGATGGTTATATGTCCATGGAGTTGGTTCCAACACTTAGCAACCCTTTACAGGGTTTCTGAAGCTGTCAATCTTCAGTGGAGCAGAAAGCCTCATCTATCTCCTATGGACCAGTGGTAGTTTCAAACTGCTGACTCTGAGGTTGTTGTTGTTGTTGTTAAGTGCCATCGAGTCGGTTCCGAACCATAGCGACCCAGTACAGGGTTTCCAAGGGGTGTAAATCTTTACGGGAGTAGAAAGCCTCATCTTTCTCCCGCGGAGTGGCTGGTAGTTTTGAACCGCTGACCTTAAGGTTCGCAGCCCAATTCGTAACCACTACGCTACCAGAGCTCCTTTGTTAGAATGGTAGGAAGATACTAAGATACTAAGACTTTCTTGGATACTGATTGAGCACCACCTGTGCCCTCACTCAGCTACCCGCTTGAAGTGGCAACCACCTTTCCAGATAATGGGCCCTGTTTCTTCAGTAAGCAGAGTAATCTATTAGCAAAGTAGGGTGATTAAATGTTCAAATCAGCCTGGTGAATATCTGAAAGATATTTGTCTTTGTTTTTTCAGTCCTGGAGGTCACAGAGGTTATAGGAGCAGCATGAACTGAAAAACTCTTGGCTGTCTGGGACAAACGAGTGCAGTTGAGGTAAAAAGGTCAAACTTTTAAAATTGATATTTCTTTGTAAAATTAGGCTGTTTAAAGATACACAAGTTTACATAATTTGGAGAAATACACACATACCCAGGGCAAGGTACACATCCAGAAAGAGCCGAGGTAGCTCCCTCAGGTGAATTGCTAATGGGAGGGAGCTACCTCAGCCTAGAACTATTCTGCAGAGATGGCAAGAAGGTTTGGTCCCCCAACTAAAACAATTTTTGTTTTACTTGTTTCTGCAAAAATAGTTTAGAAAAATCAAAAAAGCAAGCTGTCACAACCTTCAATAATTTAAAAAAGAGAGAAAACAATAAAGGAGAAGAATGGAAAGAGAAATGGTAGAAACCTAGCAACCCAATGGAGGGGGAGAAGGTGACTCCTATAATTACTACTTTATATTATTCAAATGATCTTTTTACAACAAAAGTTTTACAAGACTGTTGGGAGCAACTACACTGAAGGTCTCAGAATTAGGGGCAGTTTAACCGAAGGATTACAACTATACAGTTGTGGTCCAGAAAATTGGGCTTCTTCCAGGTCAGGCTGCCCCTGAGGAACTTGCAAAGTCTGCTCAGGGAACAAGGAATTTGAAAAGTCTTTCCTTGTATGCATCCATACCTTTCAGTTCAGTCTGCAAAAACATCTAGCTGCCTTATCTCTGTTTCCCTAGCAACTACATTCTTCTGATAAAGTCCCACTTGCTGCATGCATCAATAACACCAGATATTTTTTTGCACTCTTTTCCCTGCCCCCAGCATTTCCCTTTGATATATAATAAATACGCTGAATCTAACTCTGTGTCACAGTATCTCCAATAGAGTGTTGTGTCCCACCTAGTCCTAACTTTAATATTGTCATTTGTGTCTTGTGTTTTCCTCTTTTCTAATCTCCCATCAACTCTACTTGGGTTTAATCTCTCCATGCGAGCCATGGAATATAGCCAGTTGTCAAATGCTACACAAGACATATCAAGAAAGATGGAAGGATGACTCATTCAAAGAAACAAGATACATTAGCAGGTCATTCTAGAGGAAAATTAGACATTAAAATTACTAGATAAAGAGTTAAAACAAGTATTTAAAATGTGCTTAAAGAACTGAAGAGACATATACACAAAAACTAAATAAAGCAACAATATTATGAGTAAAATGGTAACATTAATAAAACAAATAGAAATTATGAAAAAAATATCTAAAAGAAATTCTGGAGGTGTAGGATCAAGAAAAAGACTCCATTCTGTACATTAGCCTGAACACGTCCTCCTGTTCCAGGAACATGCTAAATCAGCTCATGCTGCCTTAGAATATCCTTTCACCCCTAGCAACAGCAAGAACTAGATAAGCAGTAGACAGGACAACCCAAGGCCAGATGCCAGATGTTTTCCTTATCCTAGCCTAAGAACAAAAGACCACCAGTCCTGACCAATTAAACTGTAACATCTCATACTTTGCCAAATGTCAACCAATCTAAATATTGTAAAGCTGAAAAACCCTGAGCTTGTTTGAAAACTCTATAAAAACCCCGCAGACAAAGGGTTCGAGGCTCCATCCCTCAGCCACTGCATCGGATGCAGGTGGAGTCAGAGCTTGAGCATGAATAATGTCAACTGGGAGTTTGAGGCTCCATCCCTCATCTGCTGCATAGGATGCAGGTGGGGTCCGAGCTGGAGCTTGAATAAACAACCCTTATGCATTTGCATTGGTGTTGGCTCCTTGGTGGTCTTTGGGGACCCCAAATTCTGGGCATAACAGAGGTGAAAACACAGCTACTGAAATAAAAAACTGACTAAAGGAATCCAATAGTAAATATTACCTGGCAGAAGAAATAGTCAGCAAAGCAAAAGACAAGACAATGGAAATGATTCAATAAGAGAAACAGAAAGAAAAAGATAAACAGAGCAGAAGAAATCTTTGAGACAATGCTATATGGAACAATATGAGCATTATTGTTAACAGATCATTGAAACATTAAGCAAGTCAACACAATTTAAGAAGAGTAATCCTTAAGTAAAAAAAAGCGTAACTTTGGTTTACAATAGTGGGCCAGTTAGTTCATCCACATTGTTGTTGTTGTTAAGTGCCACAGAGTTGGTTCCAATACATAGTGACCCTGTATAGAGTATCTGAGGAGCAGCCTAGCTTGAACCACTGACCTTGAAATTCAAACCGACTTTTCAGTCCAGCGCATTAACCCATAGTGCCACACCAGGACTCCAGTTGATTCATAATCAACTGTTTATATGGTTTGTATGCTTCTGCCAAATTTGTTTTCCTCAAAAGTTTGGAATGATGAACTTTTAGTGATATACAATACTCACTAGTTTGTTTTTAATTACATCCTTATTGTAACTACAATATTTGTTTTTATATGTATCTTCAGTTATAGTAAAAAAGTTTTTACTTTTTCAGACAATTAATGGCATAGACTTTTGAATCTCTTTTAGAATTCAAAATTTCTGTGTCTATGATATCCTCTCCCATCATTAATTCCTCTAATTATCACACTTCTATCATGGAGACCCCACCACTCTTCTGTCAGTTTGTCCGTATTGTGGTGGCTTGTGAATTGCTGTGATGCTGGAAGCTATGCCACCAGTATTTTAAATACCAGTAGGGTCACCCATGGTGGACAGGTTTCACATGAGCTTCCAGATGAACACAGACTAGGAAGAAGGAGGAACAAACTATTTCTGAATATTCAGTCACTGAAAACTTTGTGAACAGCATAGAAACACTGTCAAATATAGTGCTGGGAAATGACCCCTCAGGTTGGAAGACACTCAAAATGCTGCTTGAGAAGAACTG
>NW_006408520.1:4031648-4035324 GCF_000296735.1 Chrysochloris asiatica
ATGTATTGCATTAGGCAAATTTGCTGCTCAAAACCTTTTTAAAGTGTTGAAGAGCAAAGATGTCAGCTTAAAGTCTAAGGTGCGCCTGACCCAAGCCATGGTATTTTCAATAACTTTATATGCATTGCAAAAGCTGGACAGTGAATAAGGAAAACTGTAGAAAAATTGATCCTTTTGAGTTTTGGTATTGTAAGAGAATATTGAAAGTGCCAAAAAACACCCAAATAGGTCTGTGTTGGAAGAAGTGTAGCCAGAGTGCTCCTTGGAGGCCAGGATGGCCAAACTTTGTCTCTCATACTTGGGACACATTGTCAGGAGGGACAAGAATGGAGAAGGTGTTTGGTAAGGTGGAGGGTCAGAGAAAAAGAGGAAGACCCCCAGCAAGATGGATTGGCAAAATGGCAGCATCAATGGGCTCAAGGATAGCAACAGTTGTGAGGTTGGCCAAGGACCGGGCAGTGTTTTATTCTGTTGTGTATACGGTTGCTATGAGTCGGTACCTACTCTTTGGCACCTAACAACAACAATATCATGGAGTCTTGGTGTGGTACTGTGGGATAAGCACTGGACTGCTAACCACAAGGTCAGCAGTTCCAACCAACTGGCTGCTCCTAGGGAACCCTATACAGGAACACTGAGTTCGGTTGCTTTGAGTCGGAACCAACTAGACAACACTTCACAACAACATCAACAACAGTTAGAAATATCTAAGATGTGCTTGCCTGTTGCTATGTAAATTGACCTCCAGTAATAAATGATTACATAGAAGAAATAACATGAACAAGATATTTGTTCATATATTCTGATAATCATATTTTTATAACCTTTATTATTTTTAAAAATTAAATAAACCTCCCTCTGTCCTAAACATAGGCACTGAATTAGCATATCAGTCCATTCATCTCACTGGGGATAATAATTGTACAAATATAGTGAGTCTAAATTTTTTACAGGGAATTTTAGGTGATTTCCATATTTATTCCAAAAGCAGTAAACTTACTTCTTTTCTATATGCCAAAAATCTTTATAATTTTCTCTAATTTTCTGCTTTATAATCATATTTCACAGCACCTTAGTTCTCCACAAGTATCATAGTATTGTAAAGACTGTCTAAATGCCTATGCATTTGGGAAATATTCATATTTCAATTCATTCTGAGATGGTAATAGCTCATATTGCTAGAGATTCCATTGTTCAAAACCAGAGCTCTAACAAAATAGCTTTGTAGTGGCTATTCAATATTCATTCACTATAAACGGTACAACAAGAACACCATATGATAAAATATTGTGAGAAGGGACAAAATGTTCTATAATCCAGCAAGAAAGATTCATTTAAAAAGATTTGCACTTAATAAGGACACACATTTCCAAAGATTACTTTTAGCATTTTGTATTGTAGTATCTTATACTACTAATTCAAGTAGAAATTATTAGCAAAGTGTTAATTTTTATGGATATTAAAAAGCCAGGTGCTGTATGAATACTGTTTTCTTCTGCTTTTTTATGTTAATTGCAGAAATAAAGCACAAACTTCAGTTACACTCATATTAATATAACATTTTCTGACAAAAAATTCTTAATGTATAATTAATACAGATATCTAGAATAGATTTGAAAAGGATTTTTTAATTTCTTTCAAAAATTTTTTTACCTTACAAATAAAAGGCTGAACTTTTCTTTCTTTTTATCTCTCTTCTTCCTCCCCTTTTTAAAGTGCATAGAAATCTATTGCCAGTGCAACAGAAAGTTAATTGGCTATCTCTGTTAAGGAGATACCACATGAATCTAATACTTTAGAAAGAAATTTGGATTATGTTAATCAGATTAATATAATCATTCTTTTAATATTTCTTTTGGACATTAATGATTCAAGACACTTTATTTTGGCTGTCAAATTCTGATGACAATTTGCAATTTGTTGTTGCTATTAAGTGCTGCCAAGTCCGTTCTGATCCATAGTGACCCTCTGTAGGATTTCTGAGGAGCAGCTGGTGAGCTTGAACTACCAACATTACAGTTCAAACCAACTTTGCAGTACAGGACATTAACCCACAGTGCCACACCAGGACTCCGACAATTTATAATGAACTTCTTTTACTTTTGAGGAAAGTATGTGTGCAAGATATTTGTTACATATACATTTGCTCATATACTACCGTGCTGTTTTTAAGTATCCTCCAGTTAGTTTCAACACATAGAAATCTAATATAGGGATTTCTGAGGATCTACTGGTGGATTTGAACTGTTGACCTTGTATTAGCAGCCCAATTCTTATCCTACAGCACCACACCAGGATTGTTACGCAATTGTGGTATTACACAATTTAATTTAGAAATCTTTCTAATAGACAATTTAAGTTTTCAATTATTTTCATAAAATAGAAAATTTTATGAGTTTAAGTTACTTTAAAAGTAAAAACTGAGTTAACACATGCAAAGATTATAATGCTGGCTCAGCTGCCTGTAAAACAGGTTCACAAACTTCAGGTGTAATGCTTTCAGATCACAGCGATTTTTCTGAAAAATAATTAATTTATTTGTAAATATGTGAGGAGACTGAGAAAGCATTTGATGTCCAAAGTTATTAGTAATAATATCCAAAATGAATCAATATTTTAAAGCAGTACGTGTCATAGTAAATGGAAGCATCTGTCAATAAATTTAAGTCTGTTTGCTATTAAAACCTGAATTGTTGCTATGTTATAATATTCACGGGCTAATGTGATGCTGTAGGATAAACACTGGACTACTAAATACAAAGTTGGTGCTTTAAACCCATCAGCAACTCCTTGGAAACCATATACAGTGTCACCATGAGTTGAAAAGGATTCAATGATACTTAACAATAAAAACAACCTCAATATCTGATACCTCACAGTAATTTAATTATTCACACTGCTAAAACAATATAAACATCTACTATCTGACAATTTCTCCACTAACAAAATACAGCTAGTGGTAACTAACACTTTGGTATGGAGGGGAATAATGTTGATGACAACGCTTAAGGTTATATGTCAACTTGGTTGAGTCATGATTATCAATAGTTTAGCAGTATATAAGGATGCAATTTTACAGTTTTGTAGTAATATAGTCATATTGTGTGATCTGATGTGGCGGTCCTTCATTTTCTTAATGACCTGGTCTTTGGAACCTAATCATGTTGATATGTGAAGAGTGCACTTATACCTTTTTTTTTTTTTTTCAATATTGTAGGCACACGCACAGAAAGATCACTTGTGATATACAATATAATAAACATAGCAATAATGCAGGTAAGGGTGATTGGCCACAAATTAATGTTTATCATTTTATCTTTTGAGACATGTTTCCTAGAGTTTATATAAAGATAAACTGATACACAATAGTATTATAAATATTAGGAAATAATTTGGATACAAGAATATAATTTACATTGTTAAGTAATAACAAAATATCGATGACATACCCTTTTGTCTATAATTTATCACTTTATTATATCATATACTTATGTTAAGTGTTGTCAGTTGTTTCTGACTCATAGAGATCTTATATTGAGTTTCTGAAATTTTAAATGTTTGTGAGAAGAAAGAAACCTCATCTTTCTCCCACCTAGCATCTATGGGGCTGTGTCTTAGGACTGACCTTGTGGTCCTAAGCAGTCCAGTGCTTATGATATTTATATATGGAGCCCTG
>NW_006408520.1:4035841-4037202 GCF_000296735.1 Chrysochloris asiatica
ACAGATCTGTTGGTTCTTTTAGCAGCCCATGGCACTCTCAATATTCTCCTCCAACACCATAATTGAAAAGCATTAATTATTCTATGGTCTTCCTTATTCATTGTCCAGCTTTCACATGCATCTGAGGTTATTGAATATACCATGGCTTGGGTCAGGCACACCTTAGTCTTCAACCTGATATCTTTGCTCTTCAACACTTTAAGAAAGCCATGTACAGCAGATTTGGCTAATGCAATATGTTGTTTGATTTCTTGACTGCTGTAACAATGAGTATTGATAGTTGATCCAAGAAGAATGAAGTTCTTGACAACATCCATCTTTGCTCTGTTGATAAGAATGTTGTTTATTGGTTCAGTGGGAAGGATATTTGTTTTCTTTACATTGAGATGCAATCCATACCAAAGGCTGTGTCTTTGATCTTCTTCAGTAAGTTTTAAGTCCTCTTCACTTTCAACAAGCAAGGTTGTATCATCTGCATATTGCAGGTTGTTAATGAGTCTTCCTCTAATCCTGATGTCACATTTTTCTTCATAGATCCCAGCTTCTCAGATTATTTGCTCAGCATACAGGTTGAATAAGTATGTTGAAAGAATACAACCGTGTTGCACACCTTTATTAATTTTAAATTGTTTAATATTCCCATGTTCTGTTCAAACAACTGCCTCATGGTCCATGTACAGATTCTTCATGAGCACAATTAAGTGTTCCAGAATGCTCATACTTTACAATGTTGTCCATAGCCTGTCACAATCCACACAATCAAAACTTTTGCAAAGTCAATAAAGCACAGGTAACATTTTTCTGATATGCTCTGCTTTCAGCCAAGATCTATCGAACATCAGCAATGGTATCCCTCATTCCACAGTCTCTTCTGAATCCATCTTGAACCTCTGGAAGTTCTCTGTCAATGTATGCTTGCAGCCATTTCTCTATTATCTTTAGTAACACTTTACTCGCATGGAATATCTAAGATAATGTCTGATGATTTCCACATGCCATTGGGTCACCTCTCTTTGGAATGGGCACAAATACAGACCTCTTCCAATAAATTGGCCAGATAGTTGTCTTCCAAATTTCTTGGCATAGATGAGTGAGTGCCTCCAGTGCCGCCTCACTTTCTTGAATGATTTCTATTTTTATTCCATCATTTCCTGTTGCCTTGTTCTTTACCAATTCCTTCAATGCACCTTGGACTTCTTCCTTCATTATCATTGGTTCTTGATCATATGTTACCTCTTGAAATGGTTGAATATCAATCATTTCCTTTTGGTACAGTTTCTCTGTATATTCCTTCCATCTTCTTTTGATGCCTTCCGCATTATTCAATAACTTTCTCAGCGAATCCTTCAATAACGAAAGTC
>NW_006408520.1:4040831-4044601 GCF_000296735.1 Chrysochloris asiatica
GAGAGAGAGAGCGAGCGAGAGAGAGAGAGAGAGAGAGAGAGAGAGTCCTGGTGTTGCGTGTGGGCTAATGCATCAGTCTGCAAAGTTGTTTGAACTATAAGATTGGGAGTTCAAGCTCACCAGCTGCTCCTTGGAAATTCTATACAGGGTTGCTATGGGCCAGAATCGACTTGACAGCACTTAACAACAACAACAATACACAGACACATACATATGCACATATATGTATGAGTATTGCTGTGGCACTGTGGTTTAATGTACTGGAATGCAAGATCAGTTTGAACCACAAGGTCAACTGCACGAACTCTCCAGACATTTCTTGGAAACCTGATACAGGGTCAGTATGTGTCAGAACCGACTCATAGGCACTTAACATCAACAATAGCGCCACACCAGGTCCCCATGTGTGTGTATATATATATATTTTGTTTTGTTTTGTTTTGTTTTTTCCTGAACCATAAGGTTGGTGATTCAAGCTCACCAGCTGCTCCTAGGGAACCCTATACAGGGTCGCTATGGGTCTGAACAGACTTAACAGCAGTTAACAACAACATACATAGTTGTTGTTGCTGTTGTTGTTATGTGCCGTTGAGTCGGTTCCGACCCATAGCGACCCTGTACAGGGTTTCCGAGGCTGTAAATCTTTACGGGAGCAGAAAGCCTCTTTCTCCCGCGGAACAGCTGGTAATTTTGAACTAGTAGGTAGGCGGGAGTAATTTTTTAAGAGTAATTCAGAAAAGTAACAAGGAATAAATGCTTGAAAAAGAGCTTTTTGGTTGTTATTAAGTGCTGTTGAGTCGGTCCGATTCGCAGCGACCTTATAGGTACAGGATTTCTGAGGAGCGACTGGTGGGTTTGAACTGCCAACTTTTTTGTTAGCAGCTCAGTACTTATTTTACAGCAGAACACCAGGACTCGGAAACGTACTTTAGTATCAGGAAAACGATCTTGACAGTGAAATCTTTGAGGGGTGGAGACCTACTGTGACAGGAAGAAATGGAATCTGATGGTATCGGTGTGGGAGGTCCCCTTGGCTGTGATACATTGTCAAATGCACCGAGACTGTTTATTTACCTTTTTTTTTTTTTTAACTTTTGTTGTGAATTGGGTCAATGTTTAGAGAGATAATCCATTCATACACATTATTGTTTTAGAGAGATAACCCATTAATACACATTGGGTTTTTTTTCTTCCCCGTCACTGATTACACTCCCCATTATGTAACATCACTTGTCCCACTTCCTTTCTGTATTTTCTGTTTTCATTCTTTTTTTTCCCTAATACTTCCTGCCTTCTAAACTCTCTTTGACAAATGTTGTTCTTTTAATGTTGTTTGACAAATGTTGTTCTTGGACCGTTAATGATTCTATTGAGGGGCATACTTCCATTTCTGTCAAGTAGAATATGATTCATAGCAACCCTATGTACCACAGAATGAAAGTGCTCAGTCCTGCCACATCCTTAATATCATTTCTATGTTTAAGTATATTATTGCAGTCAATGAGTCAATTAATCCATTTCATTTGTGTTGTCCTCTTTATCCGTGATCCTGTCCTTTACCAAGCATGATGTTCTTCTTCAAGGATTGATAAAAATTAATGCCTTTGAATTATGGTACTGAGGGACATTTAATGTGCTATGGAGAGCTGGTGTGGAGCTACAGGGTAAGTGCTGGACTATTAACTCCAAGGTCAGGGATTCAAACCCACCAATAACAATGTTGTTATGAATCAGAACCAATTTGACAGCACTTAACAACACCATGGACTGCCAGAAACATTGAATAAACCTGTGTTGAAACAATTACAGCCAGAATGTTCCTTAGAAGTGAAGATGGTGAGAGTTTGTCTCAATTTCACGTTAGGATTAACAATAGACTGCTAACCACAATGTCAGCATTTCACCTTAGAATATTTTTGTTTGATTGAAAATTGAGTTTACTTCCAGGTTTGAAGAGTCACTAAGAATCACAATCTAAGCATTTCACTACTCTGGATCAAACCAGTAAATCTAGTCCTTTTTATGATTGTAAGCTGTGTTTCATATTTCTCACTCACTTTAGCCAGGACCTGCTAACACGGTCATTTTCAGAATAGTCAGTAATGGTTGCTCTTGTTGTATAGAGTCTCCTAGGCTGTAAATCTTTGTGGAAGCAGACAGTCTCATCTTTCTCCACTTTCTTGCTGGTGGGCTTGAACCTCTGACCCTGTGATTCATAGGCCAGTCCTTATCCTCAGAGCCACTGCTGCCCTCTGTAATGGTAATCAGGCACCATTTCCTTCTTCTGGCATCAGTGTCATGAAGGCTGAAGTTCACATGATACATTAGTCCAGAAGTCTTCATTTTTATTACTCTTCTTTGCTCTGGATGGTGAGAGAGCAAAAGTTGTACCCTTGATGGCCATTTACAACCTTTTAAGACACCAGTCACTCACTAGTCACGGGTGATTTAGAACATTATCTCTGTGGACTATGCTATGACAGTTGACCCTGGTGTCCCAGATAATAATGATCAGGTCCAGTGACTCCCTCCCTCAAGGTGTTTGGTAATGGTTAAGAAGTTTTCATGACTTTGCTTCTGGTATACTCTACTATATTCATGAACATATTAGTCATATAGGTATAGTCCCATTGTCCTTCATTGTAGCTTATGATTTTGCATATCAAATACAAAGCTATTATTTTCATCTATAAAAAAGGATTACTAGTGAGATGACTCATTAACAGTTACATATAATCTATAAAATCGGACAACTAATAAGGAAGACTCATTAACAACCTGTGTTATGCAGATAATACAACCTTGCTTGCTGAAAGTGAAGAGGACTTAAAATACTTATTGATGAAAATCAAAGACTACAACTTTTGTTATGGGTTGCTCCTTAATGAAAATAAAATAAAATACTCACCAATTGACCAATAAATGACATCAAGATAAATGGGGAAAGATTGAAGTTTTCAAAGACTTTATTTTGCTCAGATCAGCCATCAACACTCATGGAAGCAGCAGTCAAGAAATAAAAATGATGTCTTGTATTGGGCAAATGTGCTGCACAAGACCTCTTTAAAGTTTTCAAGAGCAAAGATGTTAGTTTGAGGACTGAGGTGTGCCTGAAACAATCCATGGTAATTTCAAAAACCTCATATTCATATGAAAGATGGACAGTGAATACAAAGACCATAGAAGAATTAATGCATTTTAGTTATAGTGTCAAAGGAAAATATTAAAAGTACCATGGAGTGCCAAAGAACAAATCAATCTGTGTTGAAAAAGTTTAGCCAGAATGGTCCTTGGAAGCCAGGATAGTCAGACTTCATCTCTCATACTTAGACAAGTTGTCAGGAGGGACCAGTCCTGAAGAAGGATATCATATTTGGTAAAATGGAGGGTGAGAGAAAAAGAGGAAGTCCCTCAAGGAAATTGATCTGCACAGTGGCAGCAGCAATGGGTCCAAGTTTAGCAAGGATTGTGAGATTGACCCAGGATCGGGCAGTATTTCATTCTGTTGTGCATAGGGTTGCTATGCATATTGCCTTATGCATAAGGATACTGCCTTAACGGCACCTAACAACAACAACAACCATGAGATGACTAATGATAGCTTGAGTGTAAAGGTATACACAAATTGAAATTCATCTCTATTATTGCCAACCCCTTCACGTGCTTAAAAAGTGACCAAGTATAAACCTCACACTCATTTATCCAGAATAGGTATAATAACACCTAACATAAATTATTGTTACAAAATTTAAAGAACAAATATGAAAATA
>NW_006408520.1:4048245-4058367 GCF_000296735.1 Chrysochloris asiatica
AGGTGGAGGGTCAGAGAAAAAGAGGAAGACCTCTAACGAGATGGATTGGCCAGGTGGCATCATTGATGGACTCAAGTGTGGCAGCGGTAGTGAGGTTGACTTTGGCCCAGGATCGGAAATTGAGGTTGGCCCAGGATCGGAAATTGTTTCGTTCTGCTGTGCATGGGGTCGCTATGAGTCGGTTCAGACTCATTGGTACCTGACAACAACAACAATGTTCTGATTATTAATGGATGTATACAGTTGTTTCTCTTCATTTTGAGTTGTGCCTCATCAGCAAATGAAGGTCCTGTGGGCTTTTCTCCCACAAGCTTTTCTCCATTCACATCATCACAGTCGATTCTTCTTTGAGGAGACATCTCTTCCCCAATCACATTTTGTGTGCCTTCCAACTTGAGGGGCTCATTTTTTGGCACTATATCTGAAAGTGTTTCTATACTATTCATAAGGTTTTCAGTGACTAAAGATTCAGAAGTAGTTTGTCACTCCTTCTTCCTAGTCTGTCTTCATCTGGAAGCTCATCTGAAACCTGTCCACAATGGGTGACCCTGCTGGTATAAATACCGATGGCATAGCTTCCAGAATCACAGCAACTCAGAAGCCACCACAGTACAACAAACTGACAAATGAGTGGTGGAAAGATCAGGATATTCTTAGGATATTCTTATTTATAATCTTCAGCTTGGGACCAAAAAAAAATTAAAATTAAAATTAAAACAAACAACCAACTTGTAAAAAATAACTTATGTATCTTTAATGTAAAAAAAAAAAAAAGGAAGTTTAAAATACAAAGAAATGTCATCATATGTAGACATCTAATTTAACTACTTGTTAAAGGGACTATTCATTTTATGCTGAAATATCTTGCCACCTTTGTTAACATTAGTTTACTATATTATTATATCTCATTCTGGTGTCTCTAGTATTTTTCCATTAATCTCTATGCCTATTCATATATCAATACCATACTTTCTTTATCTCTGAAATAATGAGTCTCTAGATGTATATTTGTTATAAATTGATTTGTGTGTTCAAAGTTCATTGTTTTAAAGAAATTTTAGAACCAGTTTCGCAATTTCTACAATAAGACATGTCAACATTTCAATTTGGTGTGGTGCAATAGGGTTAACTCTAGACTGCTAATAACAAAAGGCCAGTGGTTCAAATCCACCATCCACTCCTTAGAAACCTTACACAGTGTTGTTATGAATCAGAACCAACTCAATGGCACTTAGAAGTAAAAACAATACTATAGGTTCACACTCTATTCTGTAGTATTCGTCAAACAAATATTGTTTTTATTTTATTAGACTCATTACTAAGTATTTCAGTTTTCACGTGGTCATTGTTAACCAAGATTCTGTTGAGTTTTCTGTTGTTGTTTTTTTTTTTTTTGTTATTATATTGTAGCAAAGTCTACAATTTTGCTAAACTTCTATTGAGTTCTTCCAATCACAAAGATGATTTAGTTTTCCATTTATTTATTTAACTTTAATTATGGCATTCAATAGTTTTTATACTTTTCTACACACATTTTTAATCTATTTAGTTGAATTTATTCTTATTCATTTTATTATTTTGTTGTAAATGGCATGTTTTTCATTTGAATAAATGAGCTTTGTTGCTTTTCTAAAATCTGTGATTTTTACCATACTTAGGACTGCAAGGTCATTTTGAACTGCAAGGTCGGTGGTTCAAACTCACCAACCACACTTCTCAGACACCCTATACAGGGTTGCTATGAGTTGGAAACCAACTTGATTTGATGGCACTTAACAGCAACAACAATAACAACAAACTACTCTAGTTCTCATGATTTATCAGATTTTTTTCTTGGACATTTCTGTGTAAAAGACGATATAATATGAAATGTTGACAGGCTATTTCCTGTACATTGCATTTCTTTTTCCTGTCTCAAATTCTTTCTAAAGTAGCCATTGCCATGTTGAGTAAAAGTTTGTTGTAATTAGTTATCCAGTTAATTTCAACTAATGACAATCCCATGTGCACCATAGAAAAAACTAGTCTCCATATTTCAAGATGTTATAGCGTACATTCAGGTTTCTTTAGAGGCAATCCCCAGATTCTAAGCCATTACAAATGTACAAAGTTGAAGACTCCAACTAGTAGCAGTAATTCTTCTATAGGTGCTACATACATCCAGTCCAATTGAGTCTCCCATATGAGACACTTGCAACGGGTTGCTAATGTTAAAGCCATTTTTATTATTCACAGAAAACAAGCAACCAATTCCAGGATTGTATTTATGGTGAACTGGTCCCTTGTGGGCTCATAAAAACTATCCAAGTAGAAATTAAGACTATTCTATATGCGCCCCACATTGTGCCTTAGAAGAAAGGCAATAAAGTCCTTTATCCAGCCAGATTTATATTCCAGGGTCTCTGTGACTCACTGAAGTCCTGGTGTAGTGCTATGGCATAAACACTGGATTGCAAAGTTTGTGGTTCAAACTGACTAACTAGATGCTTCTTGGAAATTCCATATAGCCTCGCTATGAATAAGAACTAACTCAAGGCACTCAACAAAAACAACAACAGCGAACATATGACTGACTCACTGCAATGCAGATTTATAGGTATTTTAGACCCTACAACCCAAGGAAAGTTGTGGTTAGACATGTAGGTGTCAGCTGGAACGTAATATTTAAGCCCTGTTGCTTTTCTGTATAGAACATCAGGCTTTATTCAGAGTGAGCAGTGGTTAGCCCATAGTCTAAGTATACTAACAGGTTAGAAAACTGGGTATGGTCATTCAGCTGTCCTAAGGGCTAGCCTCTTCCATCTGTGTCATTTTGGAAGTAGATTATGAGGCTTATTTTCTGAAGCATTTCTGGGTGGGTTTGAACTGACAACTTTAGCCAGTAGTCATGTGCATAATCATTTGTGACTCCCAGGAATTGCAGAAGTGGTGACGACAGGTCTTTTTTTCAAGTTCTTCCCTTTATGTGATACTTAGTATTTCAGCCTTTTTTATAAACCTCTTTTATCCAGTTAAGAAAACTCCTTTTGTGTACTTATTCAAAATGTTTCTTTTTTTCCATTATGAAGTATTCTTTAATCAATGCTATTTTTGTACTTATTGATTTTATGTGGGTTATTTTTGTCTCATTTAATGAATAAAGTGGGAAATTACATGAATAACTTTTCCAAAGTGAACCCATATCTGAGTTTATACATAAAGTCCAGGTTGAAATAAAATTCATATATGTTGTGGGATTTAGTTTGTTTATTACTGTTGTTCTCATTATTTAGAAATTTAGCATTTCAATTAATGCTTTTATTTTTCTTTCTTTTAGAACACCCAAATGATTGATCATTTTTCTATTAAAGTTTAAATTAATTAATTTTTTATTTCCTAATTATAGTATGAATCTATATTATATTTTAATTCTGGTAACAAATATCTTTGTTTTTCTTGTTTTAATTCAAGCCTTTTTATACTTCCGAAACAAATCATTATTGTTATTACATATGGCAACATTATTTTGGATTTGCTTATATGTTTACCAATTTCTTTGCCCAGTCTTTTGACTTGAGACATGAGATTATTGATAAACTTCATTAAAAAGAGTATGGTTAGGGTAAATAGAGTGAGAAAGAAAATTCCCCCAAAAATAAGACATAAATTTCAGATAAAGCAGACTCAGCAAGACAAATAAATGGTATTCTCTAAGAGTACAAGTTAGAGGCTTAGAAACTGTACAAGCTCAAAGTAGAACATGGCTTTTATAACTTATAGTCAGAGTGTGTTGCAAACTTAGTATTCTGGTTCAGTCCCCGCCCCCCACCTCCGTATGTCCAGATGTCTTGTCCTTTGGAATTTAAATTGGCCAGAACTTTTTCTTGAACTTTAACAATCACAAGTTATTGTTATTGTTATTGTTGTTGTTAAGTGCTGTCAGGTTGGTTCTGACTCAGTAATCATGTATTTGGATAACTGAGGGTTTGAACTGCAATCATTCCTTATCCGATAGTGCTATGTCTGGGCTCCAATAATTATTCCCCACCAAAATAGCACTCATTTAAAAGAAAGATGTTTTTGTTTTTGTTTTAAGTCGGATTCATATAGCTTGCAGAAGGTAAATTTAGAACTGCAATTTAGGTTTACTTAACAAATGTTGTTATGTGCCATGGAGTAGGTTCAAACTCAAAGTAACCCTGTACAGGGTTTCCAAGACTGTTTATCTTTACAGGAGCAGAAAGCCTCATCTTTCTCCCATGGAACAACTGGTAGTTTCAAACTGCTGACCCTGAGGTTAGCAGCCTGATTCATAACCACTACACTAATAGGTTTACTTAATGCTTACTGTTCTGTTCATTTTTATTCTATCTACCATTTATCTGTTACACCAAATTATTTCTTTTTTCTAGCTTTGCAAAAAAATGCACACCATCCTGAATTTTGTTGTTGTGGTTAAAGAATTATATTCTCTTGAATTATCAGAAGAAATAGATAGAAATTGAATAGTTAATACGAAAGGAATATTTAAAACTCTTCTCAGCTTACTGAAAAACCTAAAACTAACTTTTTACATTAAAACTAACAATAAAAATAGAGAGACAGCAGCTTTAATTTTGTTGATTATTTTTAGTTCTGTTGCAGAATATATTTCACTCTCAAATGATTGTTTAATTTGGGGGAAAAAAAGTTTTCACTTTAATGTTACATTTTAGAAACTATTTGAGAGCAATGAGTAATGTAAGTTTATATCCTGCAGCTCATGAACAATCATTTACACAAACTATAAAATCACTTAGATGCCAAAATGATGCTAAATTAAGAGAACTAAAAACTCATTAGACTTTCCAAGGTTACTACTGTTATGTGTTTTTGAATGAATCAATAAGAGTTATGGAAAGACTTTAATCTGTTAACAAATATTTGACTCATCACTACACATGAAATGAGATTCAAGCAATGTGTCTTGAATCTGAAGGAACTCTGGTAGCATAGTAGTTACAATTTGAGCTGTTGATCTCATGGTCTATCTCATAGTTTGAAACTACCAGCAGTTCAATGGGAGAAAGATGAAGCTTTCTCCTCCCGTAAGGATTTACTGCCTTGGAAACACTATACAAGGTTGCTATGAGTTGGGGCCTGCTTCATGGCACATAACCACTACCACTACCATCTTGAATTTGTTTCCTATGACTACAGTACAAATTATAACACACTGTGTAGCTTAAAACAACAAAATTCATTCCCTCACAGTTCTGAATGACAAAACTTTAAAATCAAGGTGTCTACCAGAAAATTCTGAGGGAGAATCTTTTACAAGCCTCTCCCCTAACTTCGGCAGGTTGTCTACAACTTCTGATATTCCTTTGCTTGAAGACATATCATTTCAATCTTTGCCTCTTTTTCACATATTCATCACCACCGGGTGTTCCTTCTTTATGTGGTTTGTGTTTGCTTTATAAAGATATTTGTCTCTGGATTTAAATCTGACCTCAAGATCCTTAATTTAATTACATATAAGTTCCTTTTTCCAAAAGAGGTCACAATCACACCCAGGTTCTGAGAATTTCTGACTTGCGAACCTAATACAAACAACATAGATTTTATTTCAACTACAAAGAAAAAAATTTCTTTGTCATGAGGTTGCCAACCTCTGGGTCAAGCCAACAAATGAAGCCTGAAATTTAGGATGAACTGCAAAGATATACATTTGAAAGGAATGGGAAAGAGAGATACAGAAAGGATCGTTACTGTGAAACTGTGTACATAGCAGGCAATTCATTGATACAAGAAATAGCAGAGAAGCATTCACAGGGAATATCTCAGTTGATAGAAATTCTATTTGCTGCTTTAAAAAAATATATACATTGCACTTTCTTATAATTTACATATTTTTAGACTGAGTTGCTTTTAAATTATGAACAAACTAAGTGTGATGCAATTGCTTGAAAATACTTTTATGTACTATATAAGAAACATGAAAACATTAGAACACATTGAAGTAAAGAATAAGTTCTTTTATTAATAAAAGTTACCATGGCAATAATAAATTATTTTATGGTTAAATTAGTAGTGAGATGCTACTAAGAATTAGATACATCTAACAAAATTCTGAGACATTGCCTCTCCAGTGTCCTTACTGTTATCTGCCAACTCTTTAGCATATTTTTAGTCAAATCTGGCTCTCATCACCCTCTACCATAAAATCAAACTTGAATAATTTTCCTGAATTTACCATTGAACTATTTTCCTCTCATTTTTAAGCTATGTCCTATCTTTTAGTTCATAGTAAAGTTAGAGTTCATCAAGAATTAACTTGAGCTTTTTACATTCCACCATAGATATCCATCTCTTGTTTCTACTGTTTTAAAACAGCATTTCATCTTCTGATGAAAACCCAGTTTTTCTAGCTTTATTTGTGATATCAAACTCTCTTGTTATTTTCTATAATATTGATCCTATAACTTTCCACTACATCTTTGCTATTGGAAATTTTGCAGAACCAGTGACTTATTCATTGCAAATATCATTTAACATTGCTGACATAAAATGGATCTTGGCTAAAAGCAGAGAACACCAGAAACATATCTACTTGTGTTTTATTGACAGTGCAAAGGTTTTCAACTACATAACAAACTATGGATAACTTTGTGAAGAATGAGTATTATAGAACACTTAATAACATTCATGAGGAACTTGTACATAGTCCAGGAAGCAGTCTATTGAACAGATTCAATGATTTAAAATAAGGAAAGGTGTATGTCAGTTTTCCTTTCACCATACGTATTAAGTATGTATGCTAAACAAATTATCCCAGAAACTGAGTTATGTGAAGAAGAGTATGACACTAGGGATGGACGAAGACTCATTAACAACAATGCAGATGACACAGGCTTGCTTGCTGGAAGTGAAAAGAATTTGAAATACTTACTGATGAAGATCAAAGATTATAGTCTTCATAATGGATTATATCTCAATTCAAAGAAAATTAAAATCCTTACAAATGGACAAATATATAACAAAATGATAAATGGAGAAAAGATTGAATTGTCCAAGACTTAATTTTTTTGGATCCACAATCAATGCTCATGGAAGCAGAAATCAAGAAACCAAATGATGTTTTACATTTGACAAATCTGCTGCAAAAGACAACTTTAAATGTTAAAGACCTAAAATGTAACTTTGAGGACTTAGGTGTCCCTTACACAACCCAAGATATTTTCAAACACCTCACAGGTAGGTGAAAGCAGGGCAATGAATAAGGAAGACAAGAGGGAAATGGATGAATCTGAATTATGGTGTTGGTATAGAATATAGACTGCCAAAAGAACATAAATCTGTCTTGAAACAAATACAACCAGAATGCTCCCATACTTGGGGCACATTGTTGGAAAGGACCTGAATCTGGAGAAACACATCATGCTTGGGCAAGTAGAGGATCAGCAAAAAGAGGAAGACCCTCAAAAGATGAAATGACACTGGACAGAAACAATAGTCTTAAACAATTGTGAGATGGCACAGGACTAGACTGTATTTGTTCTGTTGTGCATGGGTATGCTTTGAGTTGGAAATTATTCAGCAGCACCTAACAACAATAGTAATAACAATTTACTGTTTCTTAGCAGCTAAAGGCTTGTTCAGCTTTCTCTACCATTTTTGAAAAACTCTCTCTTAGCCCTGCATCAAAGTGAAATTAGGTGGTTACAATTGGAAAAGCTTGGGCTTTAAATCTAAACACATCAAGGTTATAAGTCACAGTTCTGTCTCTACGATTAGGACAATGTCAACAAATTATCTTTTTTCTGCCAACAGTTTATCTATTAACAAGATGAGATAAGAATTACCTTATGGTCTTGCATGGAATGAAATCATCTTCATGAAAATCCCAGGACACTGTACCTGACATTGCATAGACATGCAATAAATTAAACATAGTATTAGCTTTATATCAACTTTATAACTTTATAGCTACACTATTTTCTTTGACTTCCTGCACAGAGGTCTTTTGGTTCCATTCTTTTTATAGCAGCAGTGTGCATTGCCTTTTTTGGAAGAGGGAGGGCTTTCTGCTTCCCATTTCTAATAGATCTTAAATAGATTTAAGATGCTTTTAATTCAGTACAAGGTAGAACTTACATTGGGAACAGGAAACTTTCCTTCCATGTCCCTAGAAATAGATACCTTTTGGATTAAAGACAAAGTAAAGGTTGGACCTGGTAATCCATAAGCATTAAACATAAAGATAGATTAGACAGAATTATATGTGCCTTCATTCTGAGGAACTGACTAACTGGCTGATACTAAATATTTTCCTTGACATTTAATACTAACTGTTTCTTTTGCAATTAGTAGAATTTTTAGCCCCAAATAAAGGTCTCCTTCTGTTCTCATCCTATTAAAATTTTCTTTAATTATTTGCTGTATATATTGTGTCAACATATTATTTATTTTTGTGGAAGTTCTTCTTTATAGTAACTGCTTTCTTTATTATATTGTACATCTTCTAAAAGCAATTCTAATAATTTTTAAAAACCGTTGGTTATAGGTGAACTATATAAACATGTGTTTTATGTAACTGAGAAACAAAATTACACTTTTGGCTTATGTAGTTTTCCTGCAAACACAAAATCATGGCATACATATTACAACATTAGCTCAGTTCTATCAGGGTTCATAATTCCTGGACCTAAAAAATATTGACTGATGCAAGAGACATCAACACAAGATGAAGTAGGAGAAGCGACTGCTACGCTGAGCAGAGGAGGCAGGAACTGGAGTGTGAGCAAAAGCTGTGTGGGCACCATGGCCTGGCCGCCATCGAGGGGGTGAAGCGCAAAATCCAAGTACTGCAGCAGCAGGCTGATGATGCCGAGGGCCGAACACTCCAGCAGGAAGTAGAAGGAGAAAGGCCCGGGAAAAGTCTGAGGCGGAGGTGGCCTCCTTGAACCATCGGAGCCACATGGTTGAAGAGGAGTTGGACCGCGCTCAGGAGCGCTTGGCCACTGCCCTGCTAAAGCTGGAGGAGGCAGAGAAAGCTGCTGATAAAAGCGAGAGAGGTATGAAAGTTATTGAAAACCGGGCCTTAAAAGATGAAGAAAAGATGGAACTCCAGGAAATCCAGCTCAAGGAAGCTAAGCACATTGCAGAAGAAGCAGATCAAAAGTACGAAGCGGTGACTCATAAACTGGTGATTATTGAAGGGGACTTGGAACGCACAGAAGAGCGAGGTGAGTTGGCAGAATCTCGTTGCCAAGAGATGGATGAGCAGATCAGACTGATGGACCAGAACCTGAAGTTTCTGAGTGCTGCTGAAGAAAAGTACTCTCAAAAAGAAGAAAAATATGAGGAAGAGATAAAAATTCTTACTGATAAACTTAAGGAGGTAGAGACCTGTGCTGAGTTTGCTGAGAGATCAGTAGCCAAGCTGGAAAAGACAGTTGATGATTTGGAAGATAAACTGAAATGCACGAAAGAGGTGCGTCTCTGTACACAAAGGATGCAGGACCAGACTCTGCTTGACCTGAATGAGATGTAGAGCACCCCAGTCCAGCCCTGCCGCTGCTCCTCCCTTTGGCCCTGACTTCCTGAGTCCAGCCTGCCCAAAGCTGACCTTTAAACTGAGGGCTGATCTTGAACTGGAAGGCTGCTTTCTCCTCGCCGTCCACCGGATTCCCTCTCAATCATGTCTTTTTTTTTTCCTCTGCCAAATTGTCTCTGCCTCTCCCCAGAGATCCCAACTGGGCTTAGAAGCTGAACACCTTTGGGAACAACATTTAAGGGAACGTGAACACAGTGCAAGCGTCTTTAAAAGCATGTTGTGATGTACACATTTTTCAATTGCCTTTTTGCTATAGCACCATATGTAACACATTCCAAATAACTCCGCAGCTGTGAAGCAGCAATCTAATCCCTTTCTTTTGGAAAGTAACGTTTCAGCTTAATACATATTGCCCTCTCCATAGAGGAGAGAACGAAGTATGGGTCTACCTTACTGTGAGCCAAACATAGCCAAGGGAAAGACTCTACTCTGAGAACACTCATTACTCTGTATAAAGCACCAGTCAAACCGGAAAGGTGATTCCAGGAAGAGTTGTTAGCACCCCTCCAAAAAAATTATATATATATATATATATAAAGTGCTGC
>NW_006408520.1:4058467-4058994 GCF_000296735.1 Chrysochloris asiatica
TATATATATATATATATATAAAGTGCTGCTCAGGTTTTCAGCTTTAAGGTTATCTTGATGCAAGGTGATTTTTATTTTGTTTTATCAGAAGTGACCAAACAAATTAATATGATGAGACTTCTGTGTGAGATCTTATCATTAACCCATCCTTTCTCCACTCCCTTCCTAACTACTCATAGACTAGATCATGTGTCACTCTCTTGGGTGACCACTTATTTGCTCTCCTGCTTCTTTTTTAAAAGAAAGGAAAAAAAAAAAAAAAAAAGATTTGCCAGTGATTTAGCCAAACGAAACTCATCTCATCACCCTATTCTGGGTCTGAAGTTGCTGTCTCTCAAAGTGCCATCTCCAGGTGCTTTGTATCAGTCAATGTTGGAGAAACTTTGAATATCTTATATACAAATTTTTTTTTTTTTTAATTTTATATGATTTTGAGATTTTGCTTCTCTGGGGTTGGCGTGCACTGGCCACCCCATCTGGATGATTTCTCTCTGCAGTCTGTAGGCTGGCAATGTGTGCTCATATTT
>NW_006408520.1:4059819-4061881 GCF_000296735.1 Chrysochloris asiatica
GAAGAAGTACAACCAGAATGCTCCTCACAAGCAAGGATGATGAGACTTCATTTCATTCTCTGGATATTTTGTGAGGAGAGCTCAGTCTCTGGAAAAGGAGATCTTCCTTGTCAAAATGAAGGGTCAACGAAAAACATGAAGACCCTCAACAATGTGGATTGACACAATGACAGCAATATTGGGCTCAAATATTGCAACAATTTTAAGGTTGACCGCAGGACAGGGTAGTGCATAGCGTCACTATGAGTCTGAACTGACTAGACGGCACCTAACAACAAAGATGATCTACAAGTTTCTATGGTTCATCCTACTGTTTTCCTCCCACAATATGCACTGATAAATGGTCTTTTTAGAAGTAGCCTTCTAATCTCCATGGTTACTCAAGTTTGTTTTTTTTTTAACTTACATTTCATATCCCTCATTAATATGCTAATTTATGTTAATTTACCAGCCTTTTAAAATTACTAAATTTTAATGCAAGGACATGTGATAATCCATGTTTTACTCCTTATATATGTGTAAGCCTCTGATTTTTCACCCATAAATTATTACTTCACTGATGTGAAGGGAAAAATGTTCTTAAACAATGAATATTTGGTATGTAACATATGTTCAATAAAAATGGAGCATTTTTAGATTTATGTGATTTGCAAAAATTAGAAATCTCAAGATAACAATCCTTACCTCTTTTGGCAACATGGAAGATTGACAGCATTGACAAAAACCTCACATATTATTCCACTCACCTATTTGCAAAAGATTGGCTGATCTGAATTTAGAGTTTTGAATTCACTGAAGATTTATACTCTGATCACTTGCATGCATTATAAAGTTAAATGAGAAATTAAACTAATGTGTAAAATGAGGGATTCCTTATTTCGATAAATCTAATAAAATTATGGTGCTGTGGGTTAATGTGTCAGATTGCAAAACCCTTTGAACTTCAAGGTCAGTGGTTCAAGCTCACCAGCTGCTCCTTGGAAACCCTATACAGGGTCAAGATGGGTTGGGATCGACTCTATGGCACTTAACAACACTTAACAACAGCATTCTCATCGAGGAGACCTGGTATGGCACTGTGGATTAATAAAAAGTGGACATAAGGTCAGTTTGAACCACAAGGTCAGTGATTTAAAATCACCAGTCGCTCCTTAGAAACCCTATACAAAGTGGCTATGAGTCAAAACTGACTGGATGGAACTTAACAACAACAACGATTCTTATTGAAGAGTCCTGGTGAGGCGCTGTTGCATAAAGCACTGTACTGCAAGGTTTGCTTGAACCTCAACGTCAACTGTTCAGATTCACCAGCCCCTTCTAGGAAACACTATACAGGGTTGCTATGAGTTGGAATTAACTCGGCATCACTTAACAGCAAAAACATTCTCTTTGAAGAAGACCTTGTAGCTTTGTGTTACATGTTAGGGAAGTTTTCTTCCAACAACTCTTCAGCAGTTTTCTCTGTGCTTTGTATTTACTCTTTCTGTTATCCATATCCTTCTATTCCTAATACCCATATATAGTTCCTCTTCATGGTATCCCACATTACTCTTAGGCTTTCTTTAGATTTTTTTCATTCTTTTTTTCTGATTGCTCTTCTAGCACACTAGTATAGAGAGCTTTTTCTTTGAGCTCAGCAATTTGGTCTTCCGTTGCTCTTTCAATGTATTGTCATTTCTGAAATTTTAGTATTAATCTTTTGAATTTCTGATTGCAGGTATTGTATTGTTTCAAATTTTTAATTTGTGTTGTCTGCTGTTTATCTTATTTTATTGTCCTTATTTCTTCTTATGTTCTTTCTGTGTTCTTGCTTTCCTCCGTTTTTTTGTTTGTTTGTTTTTTTTTTGTAATTATTTCTCAGTTAGTTTCACTACTTTTTCTTCTTCAGAAACATTTTCTGACTCTTCATCTTGGTCACTTGTTTGAACCATCCTCCCTTGTTTCTTCATGTGAATTAAAATTAAAATTGTTTGTTGTCTCCGGGGCATTGTGGGTTGTCATATTTGCATTTAATTGATGATTATATGTTGATGTGTTCTTAGCCTCTCACCAACTGTCTCCT
>NW_006408520.1:4062666-4065867 GCF_000296735.1 Chrysochloris asiatica
ATGGATATGACAGCAGAGTTCCTTACCCTAAATGGACTTCCTATTGGCCTCAATGGTATCTATGTTCAGGGTATCTATCTGAAATTCATTCTTAGTGTTCCTTGATGGAGCTAGATTATGTGTCTGTTAGGACCACAGGGCAGCTGGCAGCAGGGTGACTGGTTACATGCTGATCTGGTGGCTTTACTGGTTCTGTAGGTCCTAAGCTGATTCCAGGCACCAAAGCGGTGCACCTAATCATCAAAGCCAGTCTCCGCATCACCCTGTCATGGATCCCAGTCACGTGGTTGTGAACTCCCAGAAAGCAGAGACTGTGCTGGGAGTTGATGACAGAGGGAGCTAACCACTCTAATCACAAGAAGAGCATGGGGGTGGGGAGGAAAGAGAACTAATCAGCACCCTTCCAATGCCCTGTGTGATCCTCTTCTGCCAGGTCACCTGCTCTTGCTAAAGCTGCGAACAAAGGTTCAAGATGGTCGGAACTCATCTGGCTGGCCAATCACCAGTCAGTCTCCCTTTCTAACCATCCCTGCTCAGCTTCTCCTCCTAGCAAGCACTCAATCTACTTTTCTAACCTTTCTTATGAAGTTCAGGGTCCTATTCCAGGATTTTCATCTGTGTTTGTTTTATTTGGTCTATTGTATCTTTGCTATCTAAGGTTCATTGAGTGCATCTGCCTAGTCTGCCATATTACCAGAAGTGCATGATGTTTTTAATGTCATCACACAACTCCTGAGGTCTTCAATCATTAGTGTTCAATGCAGTAAATCTGTACTTGTGAGTCTTTAAATTCAGGTGGCATATACTCAAGGTCATATTTTGGATCTCATGGACTTGTTTCAGTTTTCTTCAGCTTCAGTCTAAACTTGAATATGAGAAACTTATCCCCAGCAAGATGAATTGGCAAAGTGGCAGAATCAATGGGCTCAAGAGTGGCAACAATTGTGAGGTTGGTTCAGTATCAGGCAGTGTTTCATTCTGTTGTGCATAGGGTTGCTATGAGTTGGTACTGACTCGATGGCACCTAACAGCAACAACACCAACATCATCTGTTCTAGAGTCGAACCCTAGTCTTGTTTGGATGGCCATATTGAGCTGCTCCTTCATCTCATCCCATATATGTATTCAGTTGAATTCCTGTGAATTCCATTTGGTGAGGTACACATGTATAGACATTGTTTATGCTGTCAAAAAAAAAAGTTATTTGTAGTGAGTAAGTTCTTGGTCTTTCAAAATTCTGTCATAAAATCTCCAGCATCATTCTATTAACAAGGCTGTATTCCAATAAATAATCCATTCTCATTGTTTCCAACTTTCGCATTGCAATCATCAGCAATTATAAATGCAAATTGATTACACATTTGATCAACTGCAGACTGTAGAAGTTGGTAAATGCTTCAATTTCATCATCATTGGCTTTAGTAATTGCTGTGTAAATTTGAATAATAGTGATATTAAATGGTCTTCTATGTAAACATAAAGACATTATACTTCAAGATACATCTTGAAATGCTCTGTTTACTATGAATGTGATGTCATTTTTCTTCAATTTGTCATTCACAGCATAGTTAATCTTATGCCAGCATAGTATAGCTGTCTTGCTGTGTTCCATTTCAGTTGTTACAATTATTAATGGATATTTGCAGCGGTTTCTTCTCATTTGAGTTGTGCCAAAACCTTTGCTCTTTCCACATCATTAAGGTTGACTTTATTTTATTTTGAGTATCCTCAATCATATTTTTTCACAATCATCTTCCGGCACTTATGAGACAATGGTATGCTGATAAGGTTCGCAGGGGCTAATTTCTCAGAAGTGGACAATGTATTCCTTTTCCCCAGTATGTCTTAGTCTCTGATGAAACCTGTCCATCATGGGTGACTTTACTGGTATTTGAAATACCAGTGGCATAACTTCCTGTATCACTACAACATGCCAGTCACCACAGTAAAACAAACTGACAGATGTGTGGGGAGCTACTATAAGTCAATTAAATATGGATTATAAGAAACTGGGCCCTCTGTATTTTTGTGTTCTACTAGGATAGTTCCTAAAACTTAGAAATTAACAATTTACTTAATACTCTAATAGCAAAAATAGCTTTCATTTATAGCATTCACATAAATTAACATATTTAAGCAGTTTAGATGAGTTATTTTATTTAAATCTCACAATAAGACTCAGAGTTATTATCATTGTTTTCAATTTAGAGAATAACAAGCAAAAGTTTAGAGAGATTAAATTGACAAACTCTCACAATTTATTAGTGTTGGAGCCTAGACACATTCTTAAAGCAGTAGAATAATCAAACTCGGGGGTTCTTTTAGTGCTGTATGTGATCATTTTCAGTTTTGTTTCTACATATTTATATATCACACTAGTCCTATCCTGGAGTCCTGGTGTGAGGCTGTAGAATAAACTCTGGACTTCTGTCTGCAAGATTGGCAATTCAAATCCATCAGCTGCACCTCAGAAACCCTATACAGCATCGCTGTGAGTTGGAACTGACTCCATCGTACTTCACAACAACAACAGTTCTATCCTACAGTATTTCAAAGCATTTTCTATAATAAAAAGATCCAAAATGTCTTTCATTTTTACCAGTTAAATATCTATTAAATCAAAAACCCACAACTGAAGACAGAAAAAATATTTTAAGAAGCTTTATTTATCTTGTTTTCTTAGCAAACAAATCCTAATCACAAAACCATAACTAGCTTATTATGTCTTTTATCACTTGGTAAGAAAATAACATTTGGGATTAAGGGGATAACTGTCAGGAGGTAAGTAGGATGTTCAAATAGCCACTGGATCTGATTAAATTTTTTTCTTAGAATCCTGGCGTCATTAGTATTTATTCACATTCTTTATATAAGTAAATAGATTTATGTAACATCATAGAAAGCTATAAAACAGAGAAAATACTTGTTGCTGAAATCAAGACAAAGTGGCAGCATCAATGGGCTCAAGTATGGCAACAATTGTGAGGTTAGCCCAGGACAGGGCAGTGTTTCATTCTGTTGTGCATAGGATTGCTATGAGTTGGTACCGACTAGATGACACCTAACAACAACAACAACAACAACAAAATCAAAACCTTTTGAGGATTCAAAAGCAAGACTTTAAAAAAAATTAACCAAACTAATCAGGTTAAGTATTTCTTTTTTTATGGTAAAGGATTTAAAGTAGCTTTCACTTAGACA
>NW_006408520.1:4065967-4067584 GCF_000296735.1 Chrysochloris asiatica
TATATTTGATATATCATACATAATATGTATTTTAATATAACATTTTAAGATATTTGAGGATAAGTCAATACATAGAGCTTATAAGGATTCCAGCTCATATATGCAATGATCTATTCAAAAAACAAAATATATTTAAACATGACTCTGCTATCAGTGGATGACTGCAGACAAGTTCTCTCATAAAACATTTGCCTTAGTCTTTTTAAGGTTTCTTCAAATAAAAGATCCAGTCAAAACAGTGTCTTCTGAGGGGATCCACTGGGCCAATTAAATTCAAAGCACAAAACATCCATCAGAAGGTTATGTCAGCTGTTTGGGCCACTCCAAGGGGTAGTCTTAATACATTTTTCTCAAAGGACACTCGCTAGATTATCAGAAGGAAAAATTTTGAAAGAAATTTTTTGAGAAGTCCAGGAACGTTACACCAAAGAATTTTTTCCCATTATGACAATATACCTGCTCATTATTTTAATATAGTAAGGGCTGTCCTACAAGATTTTTGTTGGAAATCCTTACTTCATGCACACTAGAGTCCTGGTATTACACATTCAAACTTCTTTTTCTTCCTAAAACTCAGATAGCATTTAACACAATTTAAGTCCTTCCAGGATGTCAAAATTGCCACTTTGATATAGTATAAATGATAAGAGTACAGAATTCTTCAGAGACAGATTAGAGAGATGGGATCATGGTTTACAGAAGTGTATAGGCCTAAATGGAGGACAGACCCAGAAACAATAGCTTCTCATTTTGATATTTTGTTTAATAAAAGCTACTACGATTTTGCAGCAGTACTTTTTGATATATACTCACATATATTTCAAATATATTTTATCTTAATATATTTGATATAGCAAATATTACAAATATATTTGAAATATTCACATAACAAATATTTTGAGATAAAAATAAATTTATTTCATTCCAAATTCAGATGATATAAACCTTCAAATGTTGACTGATGTTCTTCACTTTTACCTAAGGTATCTGAGATGGATTAGAGCAGTTACAACTACCAGTATCCAAAATGTTGTTCAAGGCAAGCTTTAACTCGAGCATTATTTTTGCTGCTTTGAAAAGAAATAATATTGATTAATGTGTTTTGCTATCATTATTTATTTTTATTAATTATATATGTTGTACTCTGTGTAAAGTATATTGACATAATGTTTCTTCTTACTCAAATGGAATATGAGCCCTAGTGTGGAGTGGATTACACATTGGACTATTAATCACAGGATGAGCAGTTCAATTGCCCAGGAGAAAGATGACAGTTTATGCTTCTGTAAAGATTTACAGCTTCCAAATTTTCTTTTACAGGATCACTGAGTCAAAACTTACTCAAAGGCACTTATAACAACAGCATAAACCAAAGCGGTTAGAAGGCACACAACAAGAACATGTTGGTTAAGAGCTAACATTCTAGTCAGTTTCACTAGTTCATGGCACTATGGAGTAATGCACTGGACTGCAAGGTTGGTTTGAAGTGCAAAGTTTGAATTCACCAGCTGCTCCCTGGAAACTATACAGGATCACTATGAGTCAGAACCAACTCAACAGCACTTAGCAAAAACAATATATATAGGTATTGTTGAGTCGGTGCCATCTCTAAGCGAC
>NW_006408520.1:4070624-4071615 GCF_000296735.1 Chrysochloris asiatica
TCACTCATTTACCAATACCCTGGTCCTGTTATCCCTTTCACTGCCACACTAATCTAGCAAAATTCCAATTTAGCTTATACCCAACTATATGCCTATGTCATGCCCTACCCAGGCAGCTGAATGCTATGCAGCAAATCTCTTAACCATTGATCTTGTCTCTGGCTTCATTGTGAAAATGACAGTCAATCAAATATTCCTGTTGGAATAAAAAGCAAACATCCCCACTTGTAATCTAAATCCAATCCTATCTTAATTTTTAGAATGCTGGATATGCATGATTTCCCCTCTTTTGTGTATACAATCTGTTTCTTTTTTCCCATATGGTAAAACTTTTGTATTTCCTTCTTATTAAATCCACTAGTTATATCTACATTCTCTTCTTTCAGGAATACATCATTTATTTAAGCTCATTTTTTTTAAGTCGTTGTAGACCTTTTCAGTCCTTTTCTTTCAACATTTCTGTGTCCTTAATTTTTAATATATATCTTATAAATGACATGTCTACTGATTTTCCTTTTTATGTTATTTTGCATAATAAGTGCCTTTCATTGGAATGATAATCATTTGTAATTTATGTAGTTTCCGAAATATTTCTTTAAAGGGGTTATGTGCTATTTTTTTTTAATTTGTTTCATCTATCCTTTAACATCTTGTTTTTTCTTTTTAAATTTCTTATGAATTATCAATATTTTTGTCATCTCCATTTTTACTCTATATTCATTTTAATTATATATGTAAATTTTGTTTTATTGTAGGAAAAATATATGACATAAAATTGTCATTTTCACCAATTTTCAGTGTAAAATTCAGTAAAATGAAACATAATCACAATGTTATGTAACCATTGTTGCTGTTAGGTGCCTTCAAGTGGATTCTGACTCAACAACCGTATGCACAACAGAACAAAACATTGCCCAATCCTGTGCCATTCTCATAATTGTTATTATGTTTGAGCTCATTCTTGCTGCCACTGTTTCAATCGATCTTGTAG
>NW_006408520.1:4085288-4086888 GCF_000296735.1 Chrysochloris asiatica
ACAGAGGTTTTCTATGTGCGATTCCTCTCCTTTTTCCTGGATCCCTACCTGGGCTGCCTGGTCTGGGAAGCACCGCCCTCTCATCCTGTTCTTTAACATTTTAAAGAGGTCTTGTGCAGCAGATTTGCCTACTACAATATGTTACTAGATTTCTTGACTGCTACTTCCATGAGTGTTGATTGTGAATCCAATCAAAGTAAGTCTTTATAGCTTCAATCATTTCTTCATTTATGATGATGTTATTTATTCCAGTTGGTCCAGAGGATTTTTGTTTTCTTTACATTTATGTGCAGTACATACTTAAGGCTTTCGATTTTGTAAGTATTTTAAGTGCAGTTCATGTTAAGCAAGCAAGGTGTATCATCAGCATATCAGAGGTTGTTAATGATTCTTCTTCCAATCCTGATGTGACATTTTGCCTAAAATCATTCAACTTCTGGGATTATTTGCTCATCATAAAAATTGATGGTTGTTATTGTTAAGTGTCGAACACCCAGTTCCAACACATAATAGGGTTTCTGAGAAGCGGCTTGTGTTTCAAACCTACCTAAAGGGTAAATTCCTGAAGCACACCTTTCCTGATTTTAAAATATTCAGTATCCCATGTTTTGTTAGAATTGCTATCTTTTACTCTATGTACAAATTCTTCAGTATTCTGAACAGTGAATACTTAAAAATGAAGAAGAGAACCAGAATGTTGTCAGATATAGTGCCGGGAAATGAGCCCTTCAGGTTGGAATACATTCAAAATGAGACTGGGGAAGAGTAACCTCCTCAAAGTAGAGTTGACTGTGATGATGTATGTGGATTAAGCCTTTGGTAACTTCATTTGCTGATGGTGCACAACTTAAAATGATGAGAAAAAGCTATAAACATTCACTAATAACTGGAACATGGAATGTACAAAGAAAAAAAAGTCTGCAAACATTGGAAATTATCAAAAAGGAAATGGAACACATGAACATTGATATCCTAGGTATTGTGGAGGTGGTTATGTGCTGTGGAGTCAGTTCTGACTGATAACGACCCTGTACAGGCTCTCCGAGGCTGTAAATATTTACAGGAGAAGAAAGCCTCATCTTTCTCCTTGCAGCTTGCAGCCTGAAATGACTGGTATTGGCTATTCTGAATCTCACAATCACATGGTTTACTATGCAGGAAATGAGAAATTGAAGAGGAATGACATGGCATTTATCATTAAAAATAACATTTCATAATGCTGTCTGTGATAGGATAATATCCGTACTCCTACAAGGAAGCCAGTTAATACCACTATTATTCAAATTTATGCCAATGATGATGAAGTTGAAGAACTCTACTAATTCTTCAGTCTGAAATTGATCAAACATGCAGTCAAAGTGTAGTGATAATTACTGGTGATTGGAATGCAAAAGTTGGAAACAAAGAGAAAGGATCAGTAGTTGGAAACAATGGCCTTGGTGACAGAAACAATGCTGGAGATCCCATGATAGAATTTTGCATGACCAATGACATCTTTAATGCAAACATATTTTTAAACAACATAAAAGATAAATACACACATGGACCTTACCATATAGAACACACACATATCAGATTGACTACATCTGCAGAAGAAATG
>NW_006408520.1:4088894-4090026 GCF_000296735.1 Chrysochloris asiatica
CATAAGGTAACTATGAGTCAGTGTGGACTCCATGGCACCTAACACCACTGACAGAACAACTACCTCATGCGCACAGTTAAGTGTTTTGGAAGACCCATTATTCTTAATGTTATCCATATTTTATTATGATCACCGTAGTCAGAATTACTTTGCATAGTCTACAAAGTGCAAGTACACATCATCCTGAAATTTTCTGCTTTTAGCTAAAATCCATCTGCTATCAGCAGTGATATCCCTGGCTCTCTGCCCTCCTCTTAATTTGGCTTGAATTTTTGGCAGTTCCCGGTCGATGTACTGTTACAACCATTTTTAAATGATTTTCAGCAAAATTTTAATTGCATATGATATTGTTAAATGATTTCCATGTTCTGGTTGTCACCATTTTTAAAAATGAGAACAAATATGAATCTCTTACAGTTGATTGGACCAGTTTCTTGGCATACACAAGTGAGTACCTCCAGTACTGCATCAGTTTGTTGAAAGATTTCAATTTGTATCCATCTGTTCCTGGAGTCATGTTTGTCATCAAAGCCTTCAGTGTAACTTGGACAACTTCCTTCAATACCATCAGTTCTTGATCATATGGTAACTCTTAAATGTTTAAATACTGACTAATTAAAATTTGGCACAGTGACTCTGTATTCCTTACATCTTGTTTTCATGCTTCATGTATCATTTTGTCCAGATTATTTTTCAGTGTAGAAGCCTGAGCCTTAAATTTATTGTTCAGTTCTCTCGGCTTGGGAAACACTGAGTGAGTTCTTCCCTTTTGGTTTCCTAACTCCAAGTCTTTGCACATTTCTTTATAATGCTTTGTATTTTTGAGCTGCCCTATGGAATTTTCTGTAGCTCTTTCACTCCCTAACTTCTTCAAGTTGCTTTAACTTCTCTACACTCAAGAACAAGTTCCAGAGTCTCTCTTGACATCCATTTTAGTTTTATTTTTCTGCCCCATCTTTTTAATGACTTTTTGCTTTGTTCCTATATGATGTTTTTGATGTAAATGCACAACTATTCTGGTCTTCGATCTTTAGTGCCTTTTGCATCAAATCTGCTTTTGGTGTAGTCTCTAAATTCAGGTGGGATATATTCAAATTTAGGAGCTCTGGTAGCGTACTGGTTACGAATCGGG
>NW_006408520.1:4092106-4097418 GCF_000296735.1 Chrysochloris asiatica
ACCCTGTACAGGGTTTCCAAGGCTGTAAATCTTTACAGGAGCAGAAAGCCTCATCTTTCTCCCACAGAGCAGCTGGTAGTTTTGAACTGCTGACCCTGAGGTTAGCCGCCCAATTCGTAACCACTATGCTACCAGAGCTCCTTAATCATAGATTTAGCACAGCCTATATCAATTTTGGAGTCCTGGTGTAGTGCTGTGGGCTAAAGTGCTAGACTGCAAAATCAGTTTCAACAACAAGATCAAAGGTTCAAGCTCACCAGTTGCTCCTCAGAAACCCTATACAGGTTCACTATGGGGTGGACGGCACTTAACTACAACAATATCAATTTTACCTCTTGCTAAATAATTTTAGAAACTGCCAGTTATATAAATCCAATTTAAATAATACTCCAATTCTTTGAGCTATTGATGTTACAAATTTTGTTAATATATACAAAACAGCATTATTATTTTTTATATTGTTGCAGTAAATATTAATTTATATTTACTTTTATTTTCACTTCTACCAATCCTTTTTACTCATAATTAGAGTCTGATGCTTTTGCTTATGGTTATTTTCTTTCCATAGTTTGTCAAACTCCTGTTAGTATTTATTGTTTTGGAAGTCCACTGATGCCAATCAGATTCACTCAGATTTCGCTTCTCAGTAGAGGCCTTTATTTCTCCTTCATTTCCGGAGGATATTTCACTGCTGTTGTTGTTATTGTTGTTGATGTTGTTAGGTGCCATTGAGTTGGTACAGACTCAAAGCAACCTTATGCAAAACAGAACGAAATACTGCCCAGTCCTGGGCCAACCTCACAATCATGACTAATATTCTAAATTTATCCTTCTCTCCTTCTTCTTAGTCTGTCTACCTCTGGAAGCTCAGCTGAAACCTGTCCACCATGGATGACCCTGCTGGTATGTAAAATACCCATGACATAACTTCCAGAATCACAGCAACGCATTAGCCACCACAACACGACACACTGACAGAATGCTAAATTCATTCAGATTTTGCTTCTCTAAAAAGGCCTTTATTTCTCCTTTGTTTCCAGAGTATATTTTTACTACTATAGTGTTAATGTTGAGAGTTCTTCTTCTTTTAAAATTTTTCATTGCATTTGCTTATTAGGTTTCAATTTTTTAATGCTTATTTTGGTATTTAGGCACTGTTCTCTTATGAAATATTGTGTTGTCATACTGTAGCAATCCATTTGAGTTGGATTAACTTAATGGCACACAGCAGTCATTTTATATTCCACCCTTTATCCCTGGGGATAGACCTGAATTCTAGTGAATGCACTGTCTGTGAGGGAAGAATCTCTTGAAATTTAAACAAAAACCTGTGTTTTTACCAAGAATTTTCCATATTTAATTGCTAGATCAGCAATTGTGTCTACCCAAACAATGTCACTTTCTCAAAGGTCTGCTCAGGTCTTAAGCTTCCTGATTCCTGACGCTAGACCAGTACTCTAATGGAAAAGAGCAGGTTTTCACCTGCTTATGCTTTGAGAGTAGCTAGGACTGTCCTACAAAAATTTTGGCAGAAACCTAAACCCATCTACCCTACAGACCTGATCTTGCCCCTTCAGAATAATTTTTATTACTCAAACTCAAAGAATATTGAAAAGGAAAATAATTTGGATCCCCTGGTATGATGCTATGGGTTAACGCACCAGACTGTAAAGCCATTTGAACCACAAGGTTGGTGGTTCAAGCTCACCAGTTGCTCCTCGGAAACCTTATACAGGGCCGCTATGGGTCGGATTTGACTCGACAGCACTTAACAACAACAAGGAAACCCAAACTGCCATTTTAACATAGTAACAATCAAAGAGCACAAAATTCTTTGACGAAGAGTTGTTGTGTTGTTAAGTGCTGTCCAATCAGTTTGACTCATAACAACCTTGTATAGAGAGTTCAAGGAGTGGTTGGTAGGTTTGAACTGTCAAACGTGATTTGAAGTACATTGCTTCTTTTACAGTGTCACACGGGTGTATTAATAAACTACAAATGAGTAGACTGGAAAGTTTTCAAAAGTCTTATATGGAGGATATATTGAGAAAAAAATAGCTTCTATTTTGATGTATTTTGTTTAATAAAGGTTCTGTGACTTTGTAGCAATATTTTGACTGATTCTTATATAATAAATAGTATATAGGATAATCACTGTACTGTAGACAAAAAAGTTTGCTGTTCAACCTCACCAGTTGCTCCTCAGAAATTGTATGTGGGGTCACTATGAGTCAGAACTGACTCAAGGGTACTTAACAACAGCTATTATAATTACAGAAAACATATTTATTTTATTCTGAAAAGAAACTTACATCCAGTCCATATAAATAGCTATTGAATACATTGAGAAATCTTAGCTAAAAAATAAAAAAAAATTACTCCATACACTGCATAACACAAGTTGTTGCTGTTAGGTGTTGTTGTTGTTGTTAGGTGCCATCAAGTCGGTATTGACTCATAGAAACCCTATGTACAACAGAGCAAAATCCTGCCTGGTCTTGGGCCAACCTCACAATTATTTCTACATTTGAGTCCATTGATGCTGCTTCTACTGTTCCAATCCATCTCTCTGGGGGTCTTCCTCTTTTTCTGTGACCCTCCACTTTATCAAACACGTATGCATATAAAAATGGATAATAAGTATCATATGTATATGAAAGTATCATATTCATATAAAAGTGGATAATAAGTATTAACAAATGGACACAAATTCACTTGTTATCAGCTTTCCAATTTTAGTGGTTTGTTTTCATTTTATTATTAATTTTTAGAAAGTATTTATACTGTCTGTATATAAATTATTTGCCAAATAACTGGATTACATATATTAGTTTACCATGTGTAACTTGCCTGCACACTTCTTATGGAAGACCTGATGTTGCAAATTTTACAAACTTGATGAAGTCATTTATTAAAGTTTTTTTCTAAAAGCATGTTGTTTTGTTTAGTCTGAGAAATATTTGTCTACTTGTTGTTGTTAAGGCCATCAAGTCACTTCTGACTCATAGCGACCCTAAATAGGGTTTCTGAGGAGCAACTGATGGGTTTGAACTGCTAACCTTGTGGTTCACAGTCCAGTGCTGATACTACAGTCCCATGCCACAATAGTTTGTTTTTCAAGGAATTTCATGTTTAGTTTGACTATGTATCAATTATTATTTTTTTTAATATTGTTTGTGGTATACATCTTTGTTAGTTATAACCCATTTGAAGAAACACGTGTTAAAATTAAATCTGCTGTGCCTACTTACTTGCATGGACTTCTATGTTAAAAGTCCATTTTCTTTGTATATATCAGTCTATTAATTGACTCTTTTATGTTCTATTGACTTGTTTGTTTATACTTACCTGAACAATGTCAGATAGAGCTTGGCTGAAAGCAGAGAATACCATGTACAATGACTTGTGTTTTATAGATTATGCAAAGTCTTTCTACTGTGTGAATCATAATAAACTATGGATAACATTGAGAAGAATAGGTAATCCAGAACAAAACAAGGGATATTGAATGGTTTAAAATCAGGAAAGGTGTACACCAGGGTTGAATCGTTCATTATACTTATACAATCTGCATGCTGACCAAATAATCTGAGAAACTGGATTACATGAAGAATAACATGGCATCAGGATTGCAGGAAGACTCATTACAACCTGCGATATACAGATGATATTTTGCTTGCAGGAAGCAAAAAAGACTTAAAATACTTACTGATGAAGATCAAAGACTCTAATTTTCTATTTGAATTGCACTTTAATGTAAAGAAAACAAAAATCCTCATATGTGGACCAATAAACAACATTGTGATAAGTGGAGAAGAGAGTGAAGTTGTCAAAAAATTAACTTCACTTGGATCCACAATCAAGGCTCAGGGAAGCAACAGTCAAGAAATCAAACAACATGTATTACATTAGGCAAATCTCCTGCACAAGACCTCTTTAAAATGTTAAAGAGCAAAGTGATCAGTTTGAGGAGTAAGTCTGACCTGACCCAAACCATGGTATTTTCAATTGCCTCATATGCATGTGAAAGGTGGACAATGAATAAGGAAGACCACAAAAGGATTATTGCATCTGAATTATAGTTTTGGAGAACAATACTCAAAGTACCATGGGTTGCCAGAAGAACATGGCTGTGTTGGAAAAAATACAGCCAGAAGGCTCATTCGAAGCCAGGATTGCAAGACTTCATCTCTCATACTTTAGGCATCTTTCCAGGAGAGACCAGACCATGGAGAAGGACATGATACTTGGTAAAGTAGAGGGTCAGCGAAAAAGAGCAAGAAACTCAATGAGATGGATTTACATGGTTGAAGCAACAACAGTCTCAAATGTAGCAACAGTTGTGAAGGTGCAGGACAGGGCAATGTTTAGTTCTCTGTGCACAGGATTACTATGAGTCGGAACTGACTTGTTGGCACCAAATAACAATAACCTTAGAATCTTACTGCAATATTTCCTTTAACTTTATAGAAAGTTTAGAATTCTTGTCATGTAAGTACATTACATTTTTCATCTTCCATAGCAAGATTATTTTAACTACTCTATATTCTTTATATTTCCAAATCAATTTTAAAAAAAGCTAGTTCATTTCTACAGAATTGCTTGCTGAAGTCTTACACATTATCATTAAATGTATTCCAAGACACTTACTATAGTATAACATTAATCATAGTAGTGTTTTTATCTCATCCCATACCTTTACTCCTATTGCTGAGCTATAGGATTAGCCCTGAACTGCGAACAACAAGGTCAACAGTTAAAGCTCACCAGCTGCTCCTCCCAAACATAATAGAGGATTGTTATGAATCAGAATTGACTCGATGGCATTTAACAATAACAACAGTATCTTTAATAATAATATAAAAAACGGAAAGCAACTAGTTATCTATCAACAGAAGTATTGAATAAATTGTATTATATATGTCATGAAATACAATTTATGAATACAAATATATGGACTAGTGATATATGCACAAATATGGATAAAATCTACCAACAATATATTAATCAAAATAAGCCAGATTCAAAAAGTGCATATTTTATATCCATTTTTATATATTTCAAGAATATAAAAAGCTAGTTGAAGAGATTTGAAATCATAATAGTGCTTACCTCTGGCTGGTAAGCACTCAGGATGGTAAGCACTCTGATACTGACCAGAAGGGAGCACTAGGGAACTTCCAAGACTACAGAAAATATTTTTTGTTTTGACTCAGATGTAACAGGACTATATATGTTTGTTAACACTCAAAATGCACTTTTCTGTGAATTTCAATATATATAACTATTGAGCAATAAAAAATATACTAATA
>NW_006408520.1:4099223-4100250 GCF_000296735.1 Chrysochloris asiatica
GTGCCGTGGAGTCGGTTCCAACTCATAGTGACCCTGTTCAGGGTTTCCGAGGCTGTAAATCTTTACGGGAGCAGAAAGCCTCATTTCTCCAGTAGAACAGCTGGTAGTTTCAAACTGCTGACCTTGTGGTTCTTAGCCTGATTCGTAACCACTACGTTACCAGAGTTCTTTCTCCATATATATAATGGTGTTGATGTCAATTGCTGAGGATTTGATTCCAGAGAGAGAGAGAGGGAGTCCTGATGCAGTGCTGTAGAATAAGCACTAGACCACAAGGTCATTTTGAATCTCAAAGTGGTGGCTCAAACCCACCTGCCACTCCTTGGAAATCCCATAGAAATTCCCTGTAAGTCAGAATTGACTCGATGACATTTAACAACAACAATAACAACATCTATAATATATACATAGTCAATGGGAGTAAGGTGAGTCTTTCTGCTCACATAAAAATTTAATGTCCAGGAAACTCTATAAATCATCACTATTTGTCAGAACAACGTAACATCAATTAATATACACCACTGGTTTTGATCCTTTTGAAACTTAAATTTCGACAGAATCCAATCCCATTTGCAGAGAGCTGTAATGAAACATCCAGACTATGCAGCATATTCTAATTAGAGGGATCTAAGAATATTGACATTAATATAAGGCATATTTCCTGTTCTTTATGTCAAACTCCCACCACTAATTGTTATACTGTGGTGGGTTGATTGTTGCTGTCATGCTGGAGGCAATGCCACTAATATTTTAAATAACAGCATGGTTACCAATAGTGATCAGATTTCAGTAGAACTTACAGACTAAGACAGATGAGGGAGAAGAAGAAGCAGACAACTTTTGAATGTTTGGTCACTGAAAACCTTATGAGTAGCAGTGAAACATTTTCAGATTTAGAACCTGAAGATGAAAATATTATGAATAACAGAATATTGTCAAATATAGTGCAAACCACAGGGTCAGCAGTTCGAAACTACCAGCTGTTCCGCGGGAGAAAGATGAGGCATTCTGCTACCATAAAGATTTA
>NW_006408520.1:4101780-4102751 GCF_000296735.1 Chrysochloris asiatica
ATGTTCAACCATTTCAAAAAGTAGCATATGATCAAGAAATGATGGAACAGAAGGAAAAAGTCTAAGTTATGCTGAAGATATTGGAGATTAACAAGGTTCCAGGCTTTGATGGAATCCAAACTGAAACCTTTCAACAAAATGATGCAGAACTGCAGTCACTAACTCATCTATTCAAACAAATTTGGAAGACCTGGCTAACTAATTGGAAGAAATATGCATTTGTGCCCATTCCAAAGAGAGACTATCCAATGGGATGTGAGAATCATTGAATAGTATCATTAATATCACATGCAAGTATAAATTTGCTGAAGATAATTTCAAAATGGCTACAACAGTACAATGGATTCCTGGTGTGGTAATGTAATATCAACACTAGACTGGGAATCACAAGGTTGGCAGTTCAAACCAACCAGCTTCTCCTTGGAAACCCTATACAGGGTAACCATGATTAAGAACTGACTCAATGGCACTTAACAATAACACTACATCAGCAGGTAACTTCCAGAAATTCAAGCTAGATTCAGAACAGGATGTGGAACTAGGGATACCATTGCTGACATCAGATGGATCTTGGCTGAAAGCAGAGAATACCAAAAGATGTCTAATTGTACTTTATTGACTACAAGAAGACTTTCAACTATGTGGATCATGACAAACTGAATAAGAATTCAAAGTATGTGTATCCTTGAACACTTTATTGTGCTTAGGAGGAAATTTTACTTAAACCAAGAGGCATTTGTTAGAACAGAACAAGGAGATACTGAATGGTTTAAAATCAGGAAAGATGTATACCATGGTTGTATCATTTCACCATATTTATTCAATATATATGTTTTTTTGTTGTTGTTAGGTGCCATCATAGGGACCCAGCATCAATGGGCTCAAGCGTGGCAACAATTGTGAGGTTGACCCAGGATTGAGCAGTGTTTCATTCAATCTATATACTGAACAAATAATCAGAGAAACTGTAT
>NW_006408520.1:4104711-4106941 GCF_000296735.1 Chrysochloris asiatica
GGACAATATGTCCAAAGTATGAGAGACGAAGCTTAGCCATCCTGGCCTCCAAGAAGCACTCTGGCTGTACTTCTTCCAAAACAGATCTATTGGTTCTTTTGGCAATCCATGGCAAAATACTGTTTGAAATTTTTTAGACAAGCATATTCTTTATCCAGCACTTTGTTTTATTGTTTATGTCAAGACATAAGGGCAGAATGTCTGGACTTAACAAAACAGAAAACAGTTTTATACTTTTTTCTAAAATTACTGGAGCCAGTTTTAGCATACATAGGTTTATCTCTGCCCTAATTGTGTAATGTTAACATTTTAAGTATATTGTTGTTGTTAAGTGCCATCAAATTAGTTCCATATCATAATATCTCTGTTTAGAGTTTCCAAAGAATGACTGGTAGGTTTGAAATGATGACCTTTTAGTTAGCAGTCCAGTGCTTATCCTACAGTGCCATACCAGGCTAGCTGGAGAGACCCAAGAAAATCTTACACTACTCCCTTGATTTACAAGCCAGGTTAGCTATTCTGCCTTCAATATAAATTATGGCTAAATATCCTCCTATTCCTACACCAAGTTGATAAAAGAGAGATTCCTAAATTCTTGATGAAAGTCATTGGCTTTTCTAGTGGCTACCTGTAGCGATTGGCTGTTGCAACCCTAAAGTACAAGAAAAAGAAATTCATGTATAGGAATTGCATATATATATATATAGGCAGCGGTGGTTCAGATGTAGAATCCTTACCTTCCATGTGGAAAACTTGACTTGGATTCTCCATACTACCACCACTCATCTGGCAGTGGAGGCTTGACTGTTGCTAGGAGGTGGAATAGGTCACCGCGGAGCTCTTAGAGGAAGATGAGCTAAGAAACATAGATCGGCAATCTACTTCTGAAATTCAGCCTTAGAACACTGCATGAATCCCAATGGTCCAATATGCAACTCTTCATGAGGATGGCACACGATGAGCAGCGTTTTGTTCTATTGTGTACATGATCTCCATGAAACCAGGGCAGAATCCATAGTAACTAACAACAGAAAAGTATGGCTTTTATGGAGATGTTCTATGAAATTTTAGTTCCACTTTTAACAAAACTATATTCAGCATAGTAAGATTCTTTTCATGAAGTATTAATATATATGTTATTTCCTACCTAGGGAAATCAGTTAAGAGTGGACTAGGTCATCTAATGCTTCCAGCAAAATAAGATAGTTATTACTAGAAATTAGCTATGTCTCATGTTGCAGTTGGATTTTTCACTGGATTGAGCCTAATACTATATAAAAAAATACATTTTATGAGATAGATTCCAACCACACTTTATAGTATGTTTTGAAGAATGAAGTCAGAAGTATTTCGTTAGGCTCTTCAGTCTGACTCCAAAATGGAAACTATCTGAACTTTTAAAAAGCCACAAATTAATCTATTTACCTTTTAGTCATAAATCTGTGATTTTGCTTTAAATGTGACACAGAAAGAAAAAAGGAATTAAATAGAAGATTGTCTCTAATTTTTTAAGATGTTTTTCATTCTTGACCCATTTATATCACATTTTCAGATATTTACTGTGCCATTAGAAAGCTTTTCATAAGAACTAAGGGTATAGGTTAATTTTCTTTTCAAAATTCTGACTGGGTTTTCCTCAGTCACAGACTGTTTACGTATAATAGCAACAACATTTTGGGTCTTCCATGCAATGAAAATATGACAATCATTTTAGCCTTTTCAAATCTTGTTATTTTAAACTGCTGAATATTTTTTTGTGAACATTAACCAGTACATGCATATTTGAATAATAATTAATGTAATTTTAAGACCCTTAATTCTTTATTGTTTGTTTCTAAATTGTATATATATATATATATTTGTTGTTGTGAAGTGAAGGGCTGTCGAGTCAGTTCCAACCCATAGCGAGCCTGTATAGGGTTTCCAAGGAGCAGCTGGTGAGCTTGAACTGCCATCCTTGCAGTTCAAACGGCTTTGCAGTCTCTCTCTCTCTTGTTGTTCTTAAGTGCCGTGGAGTCAGTTCCAACCCACAGCAATCCTGTACAGGGTTTCTGAGCCTGTATATCTTACCGGAGCAGAAAGCCTCATCTTTCTCCCACAGAGTGCCTGGTAGTTTCCAACTGTTAACCTTAAGGTTCGGTTCACAGCCTGATTCGTAACCACTATGCTAACAGAGCTCCTTCTCTCTCTCTCTATATATATATATATAGATAGATAGATAGATAGATAG